>NW_019174328.1:6843721-6977475 GCF_002260705.1 Seriola dumerili
CAGAATTTAACCATGTCCCCGCGCAGCATATGAGAGACCCCCATGGCGGCCCTTCGGAAGGAGCGACTCAGAAGGCTGGGGCTGACATATGTTACTCAGCGTGACGAGCCGAGTCCGTAGACAACCAAACTTGTGGACTTTGACAAACTTTTCCGTTGTGACATTCACACTAGTCTTAATGGTGTGGCGCCTCAGCATATGAGAGATGACCCATGGCGGCCCGGCGGCGCCCCCCCCACCCCCCCAACACAGGCATTGCGCCCAGCAAGCAGAGCTAGCCGCCCGTGGCCTGGCGGCGCCTCCCCCCCCCCGGCACAGCGATTGCACCCAGCAAGCAGAGCTAGCCGCCCGGCGGCCCCCGGCGCCCCCCCCCCCCCGGCACAGGCATTGCGCCAGCAAGCAGAGCTAGCCGCCGCCGGCCCGCAGGCCCGCGGCGCCCCCCCCCCCCCGGCACAGGCATTGCGCCCAGCAAGCAGAGCTAGCCGCCCGGCGGCCGCCGGCGGCCCCCCCCCCCAGGCACAGGCATTGCGCCCAGCAAGCAGGAGCTAGCCACCCGCGGCCCCGCCGGTGCCCCCCTCCCCATATGTTACTCAGCGTGACGAGCCGAGTCCGTAGACACCCAATTTATGGACTTTTGACAAAATTTTTTGTCGCAGCAAAGCAGGCCTCGGAGACGTTTAACAAGGCATCCCTTCCGAAGGGAGCGACTTAGAAGCCTGGGGCTGACATATGTTACTCAGCGTGACGAGCCGAGTCCATAGACACCAAATTTGTGGACTTTCAAGAAAATTTTTTGGAAATTATTAAAACACAGAATTAACCGTGTCCCCCGCCAGCATATGAAGACCGCCGCCATGGCGGCCCTTCGGAAGGGAGCGACTCAGAAGGCTGGGCTGACATATGTTACTCAGCGTGACGAGCCGAGTCCGTAGACACCAAACTTGTGGACTTTGGACAAACTTTTCCGTTGTGACATTCACACTAGTCTTAATTGGTGTGGCACCTCAGCATATGAGAGATGACCCGCGGCCCTTCGGAAGGGAGCGACTCAGAAGGCTGGGCTGACATATGTTACTCAGCGTGACGAGCCGAGTCCGTAGACACCCAATTTGTGGACTTTTTTACAAAATTTTTTTCGCAGCAAGCGGGCTCGGAGACGTTTAACGAGGCATCCCTTCCGAAGGGAGCGACTTAGAAGCCTGGGGCTGACATATGTTACTCAGCGTGACGAGCCGAGTCCGTAGACACCCAATTTGTGGACTTTCAAGAAAATTTTTTGGAAATTATTAAAAACACAGAATTTAACCGTGTCCCCCGGCAGCATATGAGAGACCGGCCATGGCGGCCCTTCGGAAGGGAGCGACTCAGAAGGCTGGGGCTGACATATGTTACTCAGCGTGACGAGCCGAGTCCGTAGACACCCAATTTTGTGGACTTTTGACAAAATTTTTCGTCGCAGCAAGCGGGCCTCGGAGACGTTTAACGAGGCATCCCTTCCGAAGGGAGCGACTTAGAAGCCTGGGGCTGACATATGATACTCAGCGTGACGAGCCGAGTCTGTAGACACCAAATTTGTGGACTTTCGAAGAAATTTTTTGGAAATTATTAAACACAGAATTAACCATGTCCCCCGGCAGCATATGAGAGACCGCCCATGGCGGCCCTTCGGAAGGGAGCGACTCAGAAGGCTGGGGCTGACATATGTTACTCAGCGTGACGAGCCGAGTCCGTAGACACCAAACTTGTGGACTTTGGGCAAACTTTTCCGTTGTGACATTCACACTAGTTCTTAATGGTGTGGCGCCTCAGCATATGAGAGATGACCCATGGCGGCCCGGCGCGCCCCCCCACCCCCCCAACACAGGCATTGCGCCCAGCAAGCAGAGCTAAGCCGCCGGTGGCCTGGCGGCCGCCCCCCCCCCCCCCCCCGGCACAGGCATTGCGCCCAGCAAGCAAGCTGTCCAATAAGCAGCGCTAGTTTAAGCTCAAATACTTTGATGTGGGAATACATGTCAGATTAGTTTTCCCTTGCCTTGGAGCTGCAAGTTGAGGCTGTTTAAAATTTCTGACACATCTGTTAATAAAGGCGAGGTCCCATTTCCATTCTGTGTCGATCAGCTCTGGGACAGTTTTTCCCTTTGTCAGGAGAAAGGCATTAATTTCGGGTAGCAGGTCGTAAAAACGCTTGAAAACTCTGCCCCGGCTTAACCAGCGGACTTCAGTGTGGTAAAGCACGTCTCCGTGGGCTGATTCTAGCTCGGAGAGAAAGGCTTGGAACTGCCTGTGTTTAAGTCCGTTTGCTCTGATGAAGTTTATGCAGGACACAACCACCTTCATGACAGATTCCCACCTCAGAACTTTGCAGCTTGACGCTGGCTCGGTCACGATCAAAGTCACGTCAGAATATACCATTGTGTGAGGAGGTGAAGATGAGCCACTATTAACTATAAATAGCTCATAACTATGGTCAATTTTAATTAGAATGCCAACCTTTAAGTACGGATATGTTATGATGTTATGATAGGAAAATGCAATTTAATAAAAATTGGTTGATGTTTAGAGGGATTGTCTGGGATCGTTAAGTGGGCCACTCCAATTGCTTTAGCGGGCCGGATGTGGCCCGCGGGCCGTAGTTTGGGGACCCCTGCTTTACAGTATATATTGTTTGTGAAATAGAAATACTTGCTTTAGAAGCTGTATAGGTAGATGAGATTTGTAATTAGTATTCAGAGCAGTCACAGGAGAGACAAATTACTATTCCCTAGCTGCCACTTTGTGATCCATAAAAAATGAAGCAGTAAATTGCACTGCACTCGGTTCAACCCGCCAACATCCGTCTAACCAGCCTCCTATCACTAAAGTCAATACAGCTTGATTAGGCGTGAAGGAAGCAGGTTAAGAGAGCCTTTGTTCCAACATTTATGAATACATTCCTCCATACTGTAGATATAACACGGGAACAAGCCTGTCACAAAGAGATGGATTTTTTTCCTCAAAGTATAAAAGCATATAGTGCAGAGCAATCCAAGCGTTCAATGTGTTTGCTCAGGGTGTGTGAGGCCCGCCATAGCAGAGCTTGCTCGGGGGGGTTGCTGGGAAGGCCACCTGAGCATGAGAGAGCTTGCACACCTGTTCTCTGTTTGGTCAACAGCGCAATAGTAGCCCGGTCAAACAGCACAATGCTATCGCTGCCGATCTGGAGAGCAATCCAGCGCTTATCTCTTATTGGCTCTGATTGCAGCCATTCAGGCCAATTCGGAGCTCTCCCTCCTGTTCAGTGAGTTCCTGCCCTCCAGCAGCGTGGCCCCGCTGCACGGCTGCTGCAGTTCCTGGACCGGGCCGAGCCAGCCGGGGCACCGAGGGAATTAAGATTTAAGCAAACATCACGGGACGTCAATTCCCACATATGGATGTGTTTGTAGGAATGAAAATGAAGGTGGAGCGGTGGCTGATGTGACAGTGCAAACCTTGTCACAGCAATTAAGTAAAACTGTTTTCACAAAAATAAAGTTCCTACTGAGTGGTTTGCACTTTTTCATGGATGGCTGGTTTCAGTTAACTCTCAGGCTCAGCAGCAAAAAGGGGATTCTGGCTCTTGTTTGGACTGAACTTGCAACCTTTCAGTCACAAATTCGTCCAGCAGGCCACCCTGTCTCGACAGCATTATACTGCCTGGGAAATCTGTGTTCTGCCCACACAGCACCAGTCACACAATTATTAAATCAAGCTCTCCCATTGCCCTGGTGAGGATCAGTCCTGCTAAATGAGGTTGTGCCAGTGACACTGAGAGAAGGCAGGGTGTTGGAGTCTACGAGCCCTCCAGTGTGGATGAAGAAAGCAGAGTCTGGCATTGACCCTCCGTTCACACCGCTGCCCACTTCTCAGGAACCAGAGAGAAAGGAAGGGAGAGAGGACTTTGAACACACCTCACAATACACGCACACACACTTGCTATTTCCCTTGGAAAGACTCAGCAGTGCACGTCACCAGACTGGCCACGTTTGACCATTGCCATAGTGACAATTCACAGCTCAGCCATTAACACCACTGGAGCACTGGAAATCTTGACACAAACCTGGCAACATGCGCATACTGTCCGCATCTGAAAATCCCAAATTAGACGAAGAAACTAGAATCTATCTCTTCGTGCTTGAGAGCTGAGACTGTGCCGGTGTGTGACGCCAGCATCATGCCTGCTCACTTTGTGTGTATGTGTGTGTGTGTAGGTGAGAAAGTGTGAATCAGACCAGTATCTGAAAATAGCCAAGCGGGCCTGGTTCGCGGAATCAGGTTAATGATTATATTTTGTCAAATATCTTTGTGTAAACTTTGACATTCGCTGCACTCTGCTGACACATCCAACACACCAGCTGGTTAAACCAAACTATTTACTTGTAAATTCTATGTGCTGCGTGTCAAACAGACACTAGAGAAAAGAAAAGAAATGAGATGATGAAAAATGTATAAAATGCAGGACAGCCAAGATAACGTGGCAATAAGACGTCAGCCAAAGAATACAACAACGGAGGGAGAACAACGCACAGTGTAGCCCCGCATGTATCACAGAGGTGTTGATGAAGAGGAAGAAGATTCATCTCATTTCTTGATTTGTCACCCTGCGCCTCACCTCTGCCTGGCAGAGCTGTGCAGCATCATTCCTTGACAGCTCAGAGTGCTAACGGAGAGCTCTGGAAAAACAAGACGCTAGCCAGATTCAGAGAGGACACTGGATATGAAGAGGGGAGTTAGAGAGAAAAAGAGGCAGAACTCTCTCTAACTCACTGGTGATGAGTGTGCGTGCAAAGTGCATGTATGTGTATGAGAACGTGCACAGCAGAACGACAATCTCAGTTCAACGGACAGAAATCCTGCCTGATGCTGGGTGTTTTCAGAGCATTTGCGCCATATCATTTTCAACATGCACCAGCCCTCATGTGCTTTTCCTGCAGTGAGATTCTTTCTAATGTACACTCCAGGAGGCGTAAAGTGAGGGAGCAGGGGGAAACAACTAGCCTGGCCATGTTCTAAGTTTCATTTGCGCAGACGTCCTGGGTGGATGGATCAATAGTTGTTTGTCAAGTTTCAGCACATAGCTTCTCCAAAACACCAACTGCCATTCTTATATTTCTTTTCTGTGTTTGTATTAAACAAAAACTATACAACACAGCGAGATGCAGAGGTCAGTAGTCACATTATTCAGATCTGGAGAGAGTCAGGCTCGCTGCTTCCAGTCTTTAAAGGGGCTATTTATAAGTTTTGCTAGTGCACAGGAAAAATGTTGATGTTCTTATCTAACTTTTGGAAAGAAAGAACACAAGCATCATTCGCAACTATTACTTTAAGTTTCATTGTAACTTCACTGTAAATATCCTAAATTAGACAATATAGGGAGAGTGATAAAGTGACTGGTAATTAATGATGAAAGCGATTTGATTTTATTGGAAACAATGTAACTCTGGATGCTAACACTGTCTAGATTTGTTTAACTAGTCTTAACCACTTGTAATAAAGCACTAATTAAAAGTCCCATCAGGAGGTGAGAGTGTGGCAAATTAACAGGTTACTAAATACAGAGATATATGACTTTGTTGGGTCACTGTATGATACTCTGTTATTGTCATGGTGGCAAACATCAACTCACCACATGGGGAAAAAAAGCTTTTATCACTATGAGGAATCAAACATTATCTTAGAGGAAAACTGCCAAACAACATGAGTGTTTTGGCAGGACCAACAAATGTACAGTATTTTGGCTGCTACAGATGCCAAGTTAGAGCCACTGTTTCCAAGTGAATCTATTTTTTTAAAGAGGAAAAAATAAAGTCCCAAACATTTCTCATTTTACCTATGAACATCCTTTGCCTATTTTATGATATTTTGATATTTCAAAACGTTTTGATTGACAAGGTTGTATATAGGTCAGTTACAACTATGATACTGAACCTATCACTGAAACACTTGAATGACAGAGAAGAAAAGTCTGAATCAATGAGATACATATGACTAAAAGCGTGCTATGATCTGTAGAGTCATAGATCTATTTCTCTTCTCATGGAAATTATTCTTGGATTGCCTTGAGAGGGAGCCAAGCCACGCCGCAGTCACTGAAAATCAAACATGCAGGGCACGGTACATATGAAAGTCTTTATGGGACCCTATAGTGTGCCTCATTCATTGTTTCATTCACCCCTTCCCTTCGTCCTCCATGTCTTGTCATCCTCAGGGCTGTGTAAGCTCTGTGGTTTTGGCAAGCCTGTGCACACATCCCAGTAGTTCCTGTTGTGGGGAGAGCAACTATTACAACTCCACACTGCTACAGTTCACTGAACAATTATCATAATTATCATTTCACCAAATACAGCTATGATATCCAGTGATGCGACTGCCATGGGTTTTGAATGTCAGCTTGATTTGCCTGTCTGTCTTTAATTTACTCTCTTCTGTGTATGCAGTTGTGGGGAGTAGTGACATGGCTGTTCAAAGAAAGAATATTGTGTCAATAAATGAGCGGCCACTGTGACAAACTTATGAACCAACCACTTTCTAAACTTATACAGAAAACATCATGAAAAACATTATGAAAAATATAATAAAAAAAAAAACAACTGGTGTATTTGAGCTGTTAAATGCCAGTCCTTCTTTCTTCTTCCTTTTCCCTCTCCACATCTGGCAGTGCACAGACTGAACAAAGCCAGTCCATGCAAAGAGAAAAATAAAGAACAGGA
This sequence comes from Seriola dumerili, assembly GCF_002260705.1. NCBI lineage: Eukaryota > Metazoa > Chordata > Actinopteri > Carangiformes > Carangidae > Seriola > Seriola dumerili. The sequence continues at coordinate 6,850,447 of NW_019174328.1, forward strand.
GAGTAATGAGCAGGAGAAGAGAGCAGGAAGAGATGAGGCGTCCGCAAGTCTCCTGAGCAGAGGAAGGATGGGGAAAAAGTGAAGTCAATAACAGTTTATATTTGGCCAAGACAATGCTCGCATCCATCCTCCATCTCCATGCAGCTCCTCTCGTCTCTCAACCACAGTGGCTCTCGGAAATGACTGCGACTTAAACGAGATGTGGAGCGGTGAGCATTAGACACCAGCATGTCTGCCATCGAGAGTCAATATGCCGCCAGGGGGTGAAAGGTCACATCTGAGCATGGGGATGGGAAACTGCCACAGCAAAAGGAAGGGGGATAAGGGTGGTTATTGTAGTCACTGGGAAAATGAAATGAGAAGCGATGGTGAGAGAGAAAAAAAGGGATGAGATTGTAAGTAGAGGTTTAGACTGTGTGTATGCTCATGTTTTCTCTCTGATTTTAGGCCTGCAATGTGAGCCAAAATCACACTTAATCTTCCAGTCATCTTGTTTAGATACAAATCCAAAAAACAAAACTCACATTCACTTTTTATGGGATTTCTCTATGTTAAGTTCAAAATGAGCGACACCAGCCTAAGTCATGGGGTACAACATAGGAGACTTATACAAAGTCAAATTAATTTAGCAGACACTATATAGCCTATTCTGTCTATGTGAGGTTTAAACCATGAGCATGAAACCCATTATTTCTAAACAAGAAAAAATAAACTTGTGACAAATGCTGCAGTTATTTCATCTGTTTTCAGATGGAACAGATGGAGCACCATTGTCCAGTCTTTCTTCTGAAACAGCTTCAACAATAACTAAACACTACTTTCATGAATTAAAATTCATTATGTTGCTAACATAATTACAATGTATTCCAAAGTCCTCATCTTCTGTGTTTTGTTGTTGTTGTTTTATTGGAGTCAGCTAGTGTTAGTGTCGGGCCTGTTTCTAAAAGCAGATGTGTGTGCAATATTAGAGCCTGCATAAAATAAACATGCTTTTATTAACACACTGTACAGGTCGTTATGTTAGTTAGTTATGTTAGTTACACCAGTGTCATAGAAGGTCACAGTATGTAGTCGGCCTGATTAATGAATCATTTTTATAATATAACTCTTGATGATATACATCTGATGGACTTTGTCAATATAAAATCTTAGTATTTTAAGATCAGCTAATTCCGGTGTTCAACATGCTGTCACTGATCACACTCCAGAATATGATACTTGCGTTCATAGTTTGGATGTCATATTTATATATTTTTTACATTCTTCTGAGCTTAATGTGACACAATGGCTTTGTCCTGAACCTATTTAGGAAAGTAAATAGCGCAGAGGAATACCACAGTCAAGATTCATACATAGACACACTTGTTATTTAACATGAACACAAATTTAATGTAATGCTAGCCTCTCCCATTCCGAACTCCTCCACTCACTCGCACTACATTTAACAGCGCACTCTTGCATACTTGTGGCAGCTGTAAGTCCCACTGAAGCCACATTTCCTTCATTAAGATATATTTCACTGGCACAGAGTTCTGGGTGCAGCCTGTTTCAATAAGACCCCAACAGACTCAACTTGGCTCATTTATCACCATTAAGGAAGCGCAAGGAGCTCGGGACAGGTGCTGAAACCTTCTTGCGAAAAGTTCCCTGGATTTGGACACAAAACACCATCACTATCAATATTTTTCATTGTGGCTAAAGCATTTACGATGCTTGAAGAGATAATAATGCAGTGGACAGCAGCACCATAGAACAGGACGAGGTTATTGTTCCTCAGTCTGCTTCATCTTGTTACAGACCTTTAAACTGCATTTGTACCCCAAACATGAGAGCAGTGGAAAATATTTTAATTGTTGCTTCAAGTAGCCTACATAACTCTATTTTAATTACATTGTTGAATTTCATTCCACAAATCTAATACTTAAAATATTATGAACTATGTGTAAACATTATTTAACTGAGGTCTTTAGTCGACTTAGAGCTGTTACCTGATCCTACCCTCCAATCATTCAAAAAAAAAAAAAAAAAAAAAACCTGGTTTCCATTAAACCACTTAATTTAACTACTTAATGGTTCCTGAATGCCTTAATCACCTCAGCTCAAGATTCGTTTCTCAGTTGCTCCCCAAGAAAACAAACCTCTGACTGACATTTGTTGCTGTGAGGCGCTGAACTACTAAATCCTACTGCAGAATACTCGGCTGTGGCTTTTCAAGTCTTGACGACTGACAGGATTCAGAGGTGTGGTACAATTCAAGGAGGCGCAGCCTGACACATCTAATGTGAAGAGCTCATGTCATGACTTGTGTCTTGCTCATTATTCAAGCTTGGAAAAGCCATTTCACTGTTTGCTCTATTTTCTTCTTGTTGAGTAGACCTGTTGAAAAGTCTAAACTTGCTGTAATACCCCTGGCAGACAGAGTGTGCGTGTACGTGTAGATATATGCATGTGCATGTCGGCGTATTGTGTGTGCAGTGTGTATGAAGCGGTGCCTCAGGGTTCGCTCCTGGGCTGAATGTGAAGAATCCAGCCCAGCTTTCTCGGTAAACGTTCACCCAGTGGCCTTCTTCATGGCAAACCTCACCTGGCCCAGGTGTGCTTTCACACCCCACACCCCCCCCACACACACCCCCCCCCGGGGTCCTTCAGTGAATCTGCATGGAGAAGACCTAAGCCTGCTGGGGTCGCCCAGCCAGCCTGTCCTGCTTTATTGCTCATCTGCTGGGCCTCTCTCCTCCTCCTGTCCAAGCAGCCATGTAATGAAGCCCTAATGAGCCTGTCACTCCAACTGTCACTTATTCTCACCTGAGAGACACAGCTACAGACAGTGAGAAAGAGGATGAGGAGGCGAGACAGGCTGAAAGTGGCGGGGAATTAAAGAAAGAGAGAGGCATCAGGGAAATGTAAAGTGACTACAGAAATATCAGGACATATTTTACAAGTTTCACACACTTTGGAAGATGATTTTCTGTACGGTCCCAACTGTAGCGGCTCAAACTGTTCACTTGCACTCTTTGCACTTTTTTCAAGATGAAAAACTTTAACTTGAAAACATTTTTAACTCATTGGAGTAATCCAACTTTAGTTTACTTATAGGACAGACAGAAAGAAAGAGGAGATAAAGCATAGCAAATGCATTATTATTTATTAAACTATTGCATTTTACTGCTGTAGCAGGTCAGGGTGGATGTAGTTTTAATTACTTTATGTACTTTAAGTGAAGTTTACTCCAAAACCTGGAGGTCACTAGATAAATCTGAGAGGTCATGAGATGATTATTTCAGTAGGAAAAAAAGAAAGAAAAAAAAAAAAAACGTTTTTTGGAATATTCTCTATTTTTCTCTTTTTTTGTGTGAAATATTGGAAAGTTTTGCCTCTTTCAGAGTCAAACAATTATTTAAATGAAACCATCTGAGAAGTTTAGAGGGGGGAATCACTCTTTGGTGGAACTGCTAACAACTCACAGACGTCTGACATGTGACGGACTCTGCCTTTTTTGTAAAGGGTTACAAACCAAAACGGTTGGGAACCACCGGTTTAATGTTGAACAGTTCTGTTACACTGCTGTTGCTGCATTCATCTGAAAAAGTAGCTAGTAACTAAACCTGTCAAACAGCATGTTGTAGAGTTACAATATTTCTATCTGGACCGTAGTGGAGTGGATGTAAAAAGTATGAAATGGAAATAGTGAAGAACAGTAAAAGTGTTCTGCCTAAAACTCCATAGATACTTGAGTAAATGTGCTTCCTTACATTCCAGCAGGCCTTATGAAGACAGAGTAAGCCCTTCGGCTCGTGTGAGCTACATCTCTACCACAGCGTGGAGCCATTGAGCCATGTCCCCTGCAGCAGTGAGAGAAAATGTTTTTTAAATGCGGAGCAGGGGAGGGAAGGACTGAGAGAGAAAGAGAGAGGAGGGGGAACAGTACAGTCGTCTGGCAAAGCTGGAGATTGCACTGATTAAAAGCATGTGCTGACCCCCCGATTTTCAAGCTATGACAGACAGACCGCAGCAGATACACGGACATGAACAAAGAAGTCAAGACCTTCCACATACGAACACGCACATACTATAGATGCACACGTTTGGCAACACACACTTGCACACAAACATTTGGAAACAATATAGGTGGTGGTGGTGGAGGGGCGTTCACGGGTGAGGTATTAAAATTTTGATACCGTACCTTTGTAATGTTACATCTGTTCACACCGAACCAACAATTTAGAATAACAAGGTATGAAATGCAGCTTAATGACTGATTGTAAAAAGTTCCACACAGGCCTCTATCTCGCCCCACACGGTGATTACACACAGGTTTTTTTTTTATAGAGACGATCGCGTCCTCCTGTTTGGAAGGTTAGTTAATGATAACAAACACACTCTTCAGAATCAAAAGTGGAGTTAAAAAGAGGAAAGGTGGGTGCGTGTCCCATGTAGGAGCATCACTGGCCCATGACGCGAGGAAATGAAGCGAGCCAGGAGAAAGCAAACAGAAGCAGAGAGCTGGAGAGAGGCTCAACATCCAGAGACAGAGAACGGCGAAGTTCGAACCCAGAGAGAAAATATACACAGAGCAGGCATTCACATAAAATAATATCTGCACAAACACGAGAGCTGGGCAGCAAACTCAGCTCCAAAATGACAACATGCAGAGACTCTTTTGTTCTCCAAGTGGTTGGCTGGGATGCCAAGGCTTTGAAGCTGACAACTGACGAATCCAGACAAAAGAAACAAATTGGGGAAAAAAAAAAAAAATCATGACCATAATAAAATGAATTTATATATTTTTTTCTTTATTTAGACTTTGCGTGCGTTTTCTGTTTCATTGTGATCTCTCACCATGCTTTTGGTGTGGCCTGGCTTTGGAATATTAAATATTTATCCAATCCTTGGAACACATCATTCAGTCTTTTCTCACTGGTGTGGGTTTCAAAAACACACATGCTGACTAATTTACCTCTAACAAAACGTTTTCAAGGGAGGTTGGGGGGGGGGGGGGGGGATATATGAGTGTAAAAACACATCAATCTTTGTATGTCAGCGCTGCCTTGACACAATAGGGATTTCAAATGGCATGAAGCATTAGACAGCAGTAAAGAGCAGAGTCCGTATAGGAGATGTTGGTTGGTCTGTGCCCTGAAGAAGTGGCCATGCCTGGGGTTGCCATGTTTGTCCGGTCCCTCCTCTCATCTTTTGTTTATGACTCTCAGAACTCGTTGCCAACAGCCACAGACACCATTAGAGTTCCCCTATCCCAACGTGTTTACGTTAGCTTTGATTAATAGCCGGTACATTCGCAAGGAGATGTACGCATTGATTGAGAAGTGGAAAAGGATGACTTGTTTAATTTGAAAAGGAACTTAATCCATCCCCACTCCTCTTGTGACATTTCAGGCGTGCACCACATGCACACGAAGAGGAGGCCAAGGAGTGCAGCCTGCATGCTACATCTGCAAACTAGCCCAACCAGCTGCGTAGTGTATAGATCCTAAGACTCTTTAAACCCTCACGTCTCTGTTCATTTGTCAGAATTTACATGGAAAAAGGTTAGACATGCATTTCTGAAAGCTGGTTTCCAGGTTGGGGAGGATGTGTTTTTTTTTTTTTCTTTTTTCCAAAGCCTTATTTTTCCACAAAATGCTGCAGACCTCCAGTTGCTTCGAGAACATTGCAGTTTTGAAATGTTTCTCAGGAATTAATATTCTGTGTGCATTTAGAAGAAACCTTGCACACTGCAACATCTGTGGTAAGCACAAAAAAACATATAAAAAGATTATATATTTATATCAGTTTATGGGGTTTTTTTGGGTCCTTTTTCTTATCCAGTAAAGGCTTAAGAACAAACCAGAAAGACATCTGTGAGAAGTGATTTTATTGGCATTGAGAAGCAAAGTGTGAAATCACAACAGCCCACTTCAACATGCGCTTCCCCTGTTCAGAAGCCTTGCTCAATCCCTTATGTAAACCCAACATTCCCACAATTATGTTGCACCATGATAGCAGGTCTCACCTGTCCCAGCATGAATTGTGCTGAGAACAGAATGCGGCAGTAAACCATGCACCACTTTTATCTGGCTTTGGGGTTGCTATAAATATTTTACCAATACACTGCGTAACTATGGCTTTAAGCAAGTAGCTACCAGAAACATACAGTAGAATTAATTGCCAGGTAGCGCTGATGCTGCAGGGCATACCGTGCTTCAACATGCCAAGTTAAATAGTAAAGGCCTGCAACACTTTGTCCCATAATTCTCAGTTTTGCAGCTGCAGAGTCAGAGCATGCCGCAGTGGCTGTGGGTGTAATGCTGGGGCTGTAGTGGTCAGTGCAGCTGCACGCCACACATCGGCCCCCCTCATGGCTGCTTCGCATTATGGTATTCCCTTATTCCCCGTTGTGAAATTTGTTATCTATCATGTGACTGCCTGGGTTCCATTAAGGCTCACACTTCCCTCCATCCTTCCTCCTTTGCCTTCCTCTCTACCTCCTCCTCCTCTTATGGGGTTGATGTGCGTAGTGACAGATGGTGTCTCTCCCTATGTCTATGGATCTGGACTGATGTTTATTTGTGCAGCGGCGGTCTCAGCAGGAGTCTGCCCTTTCCCTGTTAGCACCCCTCCCCCCCATATACTTGCAGAGCTGTATGTGTGTATCTATAACTAAATGACCCACATTCCTTCATACGTGCAAACATCCATCCCTGTGTTTGCACTGTATGCCATATCTGTCAGTGGTGGGTGAGAAGCTGATCAAATACATTAAATAGACGTCAGCATAAAGTCCAACCTTATCTGCGGAGCTCAGTGCAGTCATACAGTAGGTATGTAGTAATGCACATTTATGATAACTCAGATGTGTACAAACCTATTGGCCTCCGTGGGCCCGATAACAAGCTGGCGCCACGGCAGGACTGATATCACATGACAGGGTGAGTGATTGTGAGAGAAAGAAAAGTCTGTCAAACATATGACCAAACAGATAACTCCACCTCTCCGCTAGACCTCCATCATTTACTCTGACTCTTTATCAACCCCAGCACCCCCACAGCACCCCGCCTCCTGCTGCCCGTTCCCCTCGTTTTGCCGCCCTTGCTCTCCATCTCCCTCCTCCTCCTCCTCCAACTCCTAGCTGGGGGTGACCACTCCACCAGGCTGCGGCTCTATCCAGAGGCCCTGCTACAGAACTGCTCTTTTCCCACTGACAGGGTGATGGAGAGGGGTTATCAGCCCAAACACCTCCCTTTTCTTCCCCTCCTCCAGCAAAAAGTCCTGGGAAAAAAGTGGGGCCCGAGGGACCGAGCTGTTGCCCTGGTTTGAATAAAGCGAAGCTGTTAGCCTGATGGAGAACGGGCTGTTTCTCCGTGAATAGTTGTCAAAGTGTTGGACTGACACAGGATTGAACACTGATATCAGTAAAATGAATACCATGCAACAGGCTCTTTTATAGTGATGTATTGTGCTTATTCAGCATGGTATTAGTAGACTTTAACGGTAGATTTAAAGCACACTCAAGCACACTCATCCATCTGATGACAGTTACATCTCTCAGACCTGCTGTGACAAATGTTGGGATTATTGCATTTCAAGATAAAATATTTTTTCACACAGATTCTGATGCAACAATCTCCCTGAAGCATAAAAGAAGACAAATAGTAAGTTGGGGAATGCTGAAGAAAGAGAGAAAAAGTGAAATATTCAATTGACACAATACATTTTTTTTGTGGAGAAAAAGATGAAGATAAAAATGTTTCAGTATTTCAAAACTTTAATTAGCTTTTTTTTTTGTCAACACATAAGGGTCAGAGCTGTAAAAGCAAAATTGGAGTCCAAGAACAACCACCACACACACACACACACACACACACACACACACACACACACACACACACACACACACACACACACAAAGGTCGCCCAGCTGTGAAAAGAAGCCAAAATACACTTAACTAATCTGCTTGATCTAGCAATTTATTGACGATGAAAACTTCAAAAGTGTTGAAACTTGAGCTGCATGCGTCTCCTAAACCATGGCCAATGCAATTTCCACCGGCAGGCAGGGGGGGTCATGGTGTAAAGGACCTGACCAGTGGACGGAGCTTTATTGGTTGCATTCGCCTCGGCATAAAACTAATTCACCCTCGATGACAACCGACGGTGAAGGAGCGAAAGACGAGATGCATTCTTTTTACCCCCTCCCTCAACTACCTACTTTATTAGCTGGCCTCTCTGTGACAGAGCTATTCATTCTCTGCCCTGCTCTACCCTTTCTCTCTGACACACACTATGCACATGCCCTCTTTCCTCCTCACACACACACACACACACACACACACACACACACACACACACACACACACACACACACACGTATATAAACACACAAACACACACACACACACACAACCCAAACATGTTATATTACTGGCTGGGAATTTATATCGCTTTCAGAGTGAAAAAGCAACTACACCTCAGTCTGGGCGCAGGGCTCCATCGCTCATGTGCACAGGCTGCCCTTTATGGCTGCACAGTAGTGAGGCTCCTCATATACTCAGAGTACACTCAAAGCCGTGATACACACAGGGAATTACAGCAGGAAAGTCCTGAGTTATCTGTACACATGAGGGAAAAAAAAGGCTTCTATGTCTTGTTTTGCTGTATATTAATGAAGGGGCAGAGAGGAGAATGAGGATTCTGAGCATGGCGGCAGCAGGACATTTGTCTTAGTTAAGTAATTTATTCCTCCTGTCTGGAGCAATAACTTATCAGAGTTCAAAGCTAAACAGCCTGTCATTAGTTGGCTATACCTCTCCTTGCCATCACTTACACGCTTGATAGGATCATAATTCTTCATGAAAGTCTGAGGAGTAAAAATAAAGAGATAGCACGGCTTGCAGGACAAACAACAAGAACCTCACTTTCAGTAACACCTTGTCTAACACGCAGTCCTAGCTCCATCTCTCCCAAGGTCACTCTATGGGCCAGGAATGTGACCTGCCGCAGATCTCCCAGGGCTCCAATGAGCTCCACATTGTAGCTGAGGTTAGGTACCCATAGGTCCAGCTGGGCTTTACTAGCAGTCCGGCCTCCAGCAGCTCTGCAGGCCTATCATGTTACGCTGATTTTGGGTCAACAAAGCCCTCCTGGTTCCACTTAGAGCCCTGTTTCATTATTTCAGATTTATCACTGCCATGTTTGCCAGTTGCCATGTTTTCCTTCCATACGTCCCGAAGTGTAATTCATAGCATCTAATAGCGCACAAACCAAGACATTTTAAGGGACTGTAAGTTGGAGTTGTTCCCAGGCTGGAGGGATTAGGGGCTCTGGGGGCCGCTGGGTAAAGCGATGGAGTGTTGCCCAAAGGAGAGGGAGGCCAATCCCAGTGGGGAGAACATTACTGGATATGTACCGAGTCCTAAGGGTCCAGCCTGACAGCCACCCGCACCCTCCTCCCTGCATGGCACTGTGCATGGCAGATCAAGTCCCACAGAATGGCACAATACTAAAAAAGTGTCATGGATGATTTCCAAATCTTTGCAGCTCCCTCATGCTGTTTTCCCCTTATTGTTTACCTTCCTAAGACAGAACATCATCATTGTATCATTATCTCATCTGCAGTTGATTTGAAGTTAATGACCAATTGATAAATGTGAAGAATAGAAACTCACAAAACTGTCATGAAAAACTGAAAACTGCTTTGGGCACAGATAAATATCAGTGACAAAGAAAAATGAGCTATTTCACAACTCAGTACATCTATGCAACAGTAGGACTTTGCATCTAATCTTTCAGGGGCCTCTCGGGGCCAGTTAACTGTTTTGTTCTTGTGCCGGAAGCTCTCTGGCGGGGGGTGTGGGGACAGGAGGCTTGGAACTGGGATGGAGCAAGAAGGGGAAGAAAGCTGGGATTCATCCTCCATTACCATAATAGAATTACCGTGGCGAACAAAGCAGGCATTAGTGCACCCACGGTGGCATTTGGAGAAGATCCATCTCTCTTTCCTCCGCGGGCCGGCCCTCGTTGCTTAAAGAAAAAGAAAATCTACCCTTTGTTCCCCCTTTCATGAGCCTTGCCAGATCGCAACAAGGAGCTCAACTGACACACATGCACACAGACCTGCACAAACACACACAGCATGCTCCTTGCACATGCGCTGGCCGGTGCCTCAGTGTTTCAGCAGGCAGCTTGACCTGCCCATCAGAAGGGATTACATCTACATAACTCCAACAAAACACTGTCAGCACCCCGCCCCTCCCTCATCCACCCTGCCTTCCACTTCTTCTGTCATCCTGCTTTTCTCCCCTCTTCTGTCTCCTCATCACTTTAACCTTTCAATCCTCCCTCTCCCTCTCTTCTCCCTGTCTAGTGTACTTATGCGTTGTCTGATGTAACACATTTCCAGTGTGCCAGCATTTCTCCCAGCGGTGTTGCGTCACATATCACTCAAAGTCCTTTAAGAGATCCAGCAGGAGTGCCAGTGAGCGGTGACCTTCAAATACTTTTCCACAAGTGTTACCTAGGCACACCTGAGAGGAGGTTTCCCTGCACACACATGCACAGCTGCGTGAGCGGTGGCTATAAGGAATAGCTGCTACGCTGATTCCCAGATTAGGCAACATGCAGCAGCGCCGGTGTCAGATCGTCTCGGTGATAGTGGGAACATGGCGCCGTCATGCACGAACACAGTGAGCTGTTATGAAATGGGCCTGCAACTTCTGGCTGGCTCTCTCACACTTCATGACCCACTAACACACACCTCAGCTAACGAGAAACACGCAGCAGACACAGTGGAATGTGACTCTTTTGAATGGGATTCAGACAAAGATTCTGTGGCCTAGTTAGTGTCCTGGGAAAATAAAATCTGATGTTGAGATGATTTGACTGACTGATTTAATGAGTTTACTGAAACGCAGACAGCATTTTTACTGGTAAGGATGATGCTGCAAGGTATGTGGGAAACAGTGTGAACCGGATCATTAAATAGATTATCATATATTATGTCATCTTAATTAGTTGTATCTACAAGACTAAGTATTCTCATTTCTAATCCATGTGCAGTACATCTGGATACTGATCGGGGGAAACTTCTACAGTAAGAGTTGCAGGAGGAATCCTCGCCACAACAAACTTGACACATTTCTCAGACCTCTGCCGCCCCCCAGTGGAATCATTGTAAACATATGAGTACACTACTGTATGTGGAGAGACCTAAGTTATGCACTGACAAACATGAATCAAACTACAACTTTAAAATAATGCACTGCCAAGTTCAAATCTGATAATGTTAAAAAAAACAATGTGATTTTCTAAGGATTTACTTCTTTCTTTCTTTGTGTCTTGAGCTGTCACTGAAACTGTGACACCTCTGTCCATATTTTTTTTTACTCCCAGCAGCAGTAAACAACCCTACATTTCCACGGTATGTTGCACTGCGGGATATCAGACACTTAAAAATCCTTTTGCCGTTCTTTTACTCTGAATGCAGCTCACTATAAACTCAAGGCATGGTTACAATTCATAGAATACAAGAGGGACACAGTCTCAACTGAATGCAGTCAGAAATCGCGGCCATAAAACGCAGCTTATGGCTTTGTACTGTAGATGTGACTATTCTGTGATAAATTGCCATCTCAACTTAACAGTGCAGCGGATGTTTTCCCTTTAAAACCACTGGAGAAAGACTGAGAGTCTGGACCTGGTTCTCTCTTGGCAGCGTAGCACGTGCTTATCCCCAGGAGTGTAGGCCTGCACGGGCCGCAGCAAAACAGCCCACCGCTCCTTAGCCTCCAGTGTCCCCCCACAGCCCCGCTCTCTCACACACAGGCCCAGTGTGTCCGGTCGGACTACACAAAGAGGAAACACGCATACTCCGCTTGACTAGAAACGAAAACACGCAGCTCTGTGAGAGACCCAAACGCAGCAGGATAGTCTCTCTGCACTCACAGGAAAGAGGCCGGGGCTGTTAAACTGAGATCACTCTGTACATTCATGCACTGAGCACATATTCATGGATACACAGGCACACATGTACAGCTTCAGATAAACACACATACATGCACATGTACACAACCACCAATACAGGAAATGGGTCAGCTGCAGCACAGGTATGCTTTACATCCTCTCCTGGCTCCCACTACCCGCCGATGAAAGGGAATACGGTGGTCTCTGCAGCCCTGGGCCCGACCCGCCCGAGCGTACAGCAGCCTATAAGAGGCCATTTCCTTCATAATCATCCCTGCCTTCCCTTGCCCTAATCTCCCAAAGGACAGTGGCAATTAGCCTGGGGAGGGCCTCACTGTAGCAGGGGCATCTGTGGCATCTCTGTTACCTCATGACCACTCATTGAAACACAAAAAAACACACATTCTGGCAACAGCGAGAGCCACAGCTTGGATTTCATGTCCCCCCCTTGGGTCCTCTTGTGTCTGCATATAATAGGCCTAAGCTTAACTTTTTCTCCTCCCTAATATGTCTAATGTTTCATTAGATATTTGTTCACTGGGCCTCTTTTTTCTTAATCTCTTGCCACCTTCTTGTTTGGTTGCTATTAATTCACTTCACTTCCCTTAATGGGATCTCTCTGCTGTGTCTATTTTTTGTCTACACATAAAAACACACACACACACACACACACACACTCACTCACTCTAGGCTCTGGATGTGGTTTACGCTTTGTCAACAACAGTTGGGGAAGAGATCTTTCAACCATGTCTTTCTGGCTTGTTGACATAGCAGTGAGGATTTCCTATTATACACAGCATTAATATCATCAGATAAACCTCCTACTCCCAGTTTGGAAATTTCCCCTCGGTGCCCCAACTGTGTCTGTGCGAGTCGGAACCTTGTTTGTGAAACATTTGTCTCTTTCTCATACATACAACCCTGATCACTCTCTGGGGATTAGTAGTGCAGAATCGTGTAAGTACCTGTGCAGGAGCTGCAGACGCCACTGCAGTAAATGACAGATACGGCTCCATGCTCCTGACACAATGCAAGTCATTGATTCCTCTTTGCTTTTGTAAGTAACAGCCCTAACCTGCACCATGCATGCATGAAAGCCACAAAAGAGCTGTTTTAGAGATAGTGGGGAGCTTTTTAAAAGATTATCCTGTCCTCAACTCATTACCGGGACTCGATAAGAGTTTGTCATCGCGTGGTAATGTTCCAGAGATCCTGTTGTTCCCCTATGCTGCCCCCGGCTAGCCCCTCGTCCCCGCTTTACTCTCTCTCTCTCGCTCATGTCTTTCTTAAATGGGTGAAGTGTGGTGTTGTGGTGAGGTGGGGCCATGGTCTGCTGAACACAGAGACATTCATCTAAATGGAAGCAGATAAAGATAGGGGCTTGAATACCTTCAACATAAACATCACCTGGAGCCCCCAGCGAGGGGCCCCCGGAACTGCTCGGCAGCCAATCGCAGTCTGCAAACTTCGGGGGCCGGTGACGGTGGGGTGGGTGGGGGGGGGGGGGGTAGTGGGTCAGTGGGATCTCAGATGATGAGATGATGATCAGGCCTGTGGGTTCCTTCCACGTCAGGCGACACCCCCCACATGTGGGCGAGGTGATGTAGGGGTGACAGTGATTGTGTGAGAGAGAAAGAGATGGATATGACCTACGAACACGTGCACATCAGGTCCACTGTGGAGCGGACAGGCAGGAAGAAACTGTAGATAATAGTGCGGAGAGAGGTGAGAAAAGTGAGCCGAGACTACAGAGATGTGGAGAAGATAGGCTCGGCTTTAAGGATGACAAACATGAGGGTGCATGTCAACACAAAGAAAAGCATGCAAATTTAATACTGCTGCACTGTATTTTTACGGTTATTATTTTCAACACATATCCAAAGGACAAGAGTCTCCCAGCAATCAGCATACCTCGACAAATAGTTATCCTCATGAATGCAGCAGCCACTCAGCCCAAAATAATTCCACCACCTGAGGTGTAAGCTGCCTGAAGAATCCTCGAAAATGTCTTGGGAGGGTGTTGAGAAAACAATGGAAGGTAGGATAATTATAGAGAGAATGAGGGAGAAATTGAGCTGTAACCCTCAGTGAGGAGCGGAAAAACAAACTGGAAAACATCTCACACAGACACAGAGGAAGAGACAGTGGGTTTGCAGTAAGTTGTGCGAACAGGCTTGGACCTGCCCTTCCTGGATAAAGCTATCTGTCAGCAGCACCAGAGAACATGCTCATGGGAACTGAATGACCTGCTGTACCTCACTGTCTACACCACACAGACTGTGCAGTGGTGGCTGTGCCTCTGCTTGCTGCACACAGAGGCCTGGTTCGATGGCTACTTACACACTTGATCGAGAAAGCGCAACGGAAATGACCGAATACGATTAATTTGGAGCCGGCTGTTAATTCTCGCCGTATGTAGCGTGAAGCAGTGAAGGCCAGTGATTTCCATCTGTTAGACGAACATTAAGTGCTCCTCACTGCCCTGGATCCAAACACACTTAATCTTGTGTTTCTGACACAGCTTTGAGTCTTATTTCAGGAAGATCAGCTACTGAGAGGAGAAATCCAAGCAGCAGATGGAAACAAGACTTCCAGGAAATTAGTGAAGGTTGTGGTGCAGCAAGAACATGAGTTGGCACATGGAGTCTGCCTGTTTTCTTTAAGTAGAAGAAAAGCAAGGACGGATAGAAAAAGGAGGGATAAAGGACATATAAGGTGGAAAAGGGAAGTGACAAGTGAGGACGTCTGGATGGGAGTTGCTATCAGAGCCATTTGGCTATCTGGGTGGTAGCCTGCATAAGCAGTTAGGACAGAATAGAAATCTTGTAGTGAGGCCCTGCATACTGATGACCTGGCTGCAACGGCTGGATCGGCTCTCCGGCGGTTATTCATTAAGCCATTAAAGGAACACAATCAAGTTATTTGTGTTTCAGACTGTTTTTCTTCTCTCTATGCTCTGCTTTTTTGGAGGAGAGAGAGAAGAAACAGAATACACGTCAATGAATAAATCTGAGGCGAAGAAAAGGGTGAAAACGGTTAGAGCTGGGCAGCGAGCTGAAGCCAGCTGTTGGCCCTCCTTCTGAGCAGAAAAGAAGTAATTAATTGCGGAAGCAGCTCATGCAAGAACTAATTTACTTTTAAGACAGTTTGATAAATGAATGTACATTCAAATTCAATCTACCTGCGCTGAAATTAAAAGAGGATAATTGCAAAGAACACTTGATGGAACAGGTCTTTTCTTATCAAATGACTGCCATTAAACAGCAAAGAGCCACAGCCAATTTCCTTGCCATTGAGGGCTAAGAGCGCCCTCTTGTGGCAACATCTTTAGACATCAAACAACAAACTTAAAACATCAAGTTAATAATATTGATTTTATTGCCATCCATATATACATATATCTTTTCTTCTCTTGTGATATTTATATAGCTTAAAGCATAAGGATAACGGTGTAAACAATGAACAGAGAACAATGAAAAAAGGTTAAGCTTTGACACCGTCACAATTTGTTGTCTTCTTACAAAACACACTTCTCCGGGCATGTCTTCTCTCTCGTCTACATGCCTGACCTTTGAGCAGCATAGTTTTGTAAATTTCATCTAAGTACAAAGAAAAGCAGCGAGTGTTAATCAAACCAGTGCCTAATCATAAAGTACAGGCAGCACAGTACATGTGTCCTCCACGATACTGCATCACATGATTAGAAGAAGATACACAGCACCAGGTAAACTACAGCTGATTATCTGCTGGGTTGTATGACTCTATGCTGGCTCTCTATGTGATACTACAGTATGTTAGTGGGGCTATGTGAAATGGATCTAAAGATACAACATGTAGTCCCCAAAAATAGGCCTGGGTTGCCATAGAGACACTGCCTGGGGTTAACCTTAACACAAAGAGAAACGGCACTGACGTGTTTATGAAACACAATAACACACTGAAAAGGTCCCGTGGATTGAGTTACTGTCTCATTTCAGGACAACTAAACATGTTACAAAGCAATTAAACACACAATCACTAAAGTCCTTGCATTGTCATATGGATGATTTTGTTGATCAGTAGATATTTACTATGTTTAAATGAGGCAAAAGCAGAGCAGAGGAGTCATGTGAGCAAGTCTAAATCACTTCCTAAAGGGTGTAAGGTTTTTTGATTGTAATGAACAGTAGGAGCAGCACATAGTATTGTTTGTGTGTAAATGATCCATCAGAGGTCTGATTTAAATGAGTTACAACACATTTTGACAGCTCTTCTTGTAATACACACACCAGAGAACAACCTCATTATACAAACATCAAAGCACACAGAGAGCAAAGTATCCTCCCAAGTCTTCATAAAAGTAGAAAATTAAAAACTCCGTTTGGATTAATGGAATGGATTAATGAACAACCAGCATCTATTTAACTGAAGTCTACACAAGCTAATTAAATGGTATCACTGAGGTGGCAGCAGTTAGATTCTTCTCCCCTCTCAACACAGGGAGATAATATACTGATAAAAGTATAATAAGTGGAGGGTGGCCTGGCTAACTAATTTTACTGCTGTGCCAGAGTTACATCCGCAGATGCTTGGACAGCACTTATACAGCACCACCTGCTGTGGACAAAGCATCCAGTGTGCTATGTGTCTGTTTAGAGCAAATTATGTCTCATTCAAATTATACAGTGTTTTTGGTAAAATCAAAAATACACAAAACTAATTTTGGAATTCAGTCATGGAAAAGTAGGTATGGGGCCCATTATAATGGCAGTGCATTTTCAAAATGAAATAATGAATGTATTATTTCAGGACAAGGTAAATCTGCCACATTTCATCTGAGCAGCAAAAAGGCAAATTAAACCTGTAGAGCTACAACAGTACTTTGGAATTATTAAAACAGGCACACAAAATAAAGTTTAACAAGCAACCATTAAAAAATCAAATGAGTTAAATTCATTAACCAACAAAGTCACACACTGATATCAAGGTGAATAACAACGATGTGTATTACCTCACTTGTTGAGGGAAGGAGGAAACAAGTGTGTTTCTTTTGGGGCTGTTACATGCATACATACACATATGCACACAAACACACACTGGTCATACCAAACATTAAGAAACTCGGTATAGTCACAGACACAGGCAAACGTTAGTGACTGACTGACTAACAACTTCACATGGAGGAAACTCCTCATACCTCCTTCTCCCGATGCGGAGATAATGATCATGATTCCCCTGGATGCTGACACAAAGTTAATTCACAAATGTTAAGTTACTGGAGTTAGATTGAATGGCCGACCCTTGATTTGCATCAGAGGGTATGCCATCCGTTCTCTTTCAAACCCCTCCCCTCCGTCTTTGAGGTCACTCGGTGCTCTCCTGGCCCAGCTCGACTTCCTCTTCGCCAAAAATGGCTTCTGGCACACCTCCCTCTCCCTGGAACAGCTCCTCCATCAGCTGCTCCCCAGCGCTGCCGGCCCGTGATGCCCACAGAGCAGCACCCTCCCGCAGGCCCAGTGAGCGCAGCAGCCGTGCATAGTCCAAAAACGCAGCCTCGATAAGTTTATGTGCAAATGCAGGTCAAGGAGAACTTAACACATTTCATGGGATATAATTAAGCCAATGAAAGCTGCTATCAGACAAAAACATTCTGTCGTTTCAGTTCACATTCTTGAGCTGTGAGTGCAGTGAAAACTGTAAAACAGGCAACAAACCTGCGAGACACATAATAATCAGAAATGTTTCCATAAAGGGCGCAAAGGGAGACTGAAAAGTCTAGTGTGTAAAGAATTATATGAATTATATGTGGTGATGTCTGCAGTCACCAGATCTCAGATTACCTTATAATGCAAATGCAAGATTATTTTAGTGGTCACTCAGACATTTATAAAATTTAGGACATCTCAATCAGTGACAGAAGACAAAATAAAAGAAACACTTCTCTGTATTGTGTGAAGTGTATTTACCATGTGTTCCAGTGCTCCACACTGTGCCATGTTTGTACTACTGCTCATAGTCAACAAATTTGCAAAGATTAGATGGTCACACATGCTTGCATTTGTGCTTGGGCTTGTTTCAGAAAAATAAAGCTCTTTATGTTGGTTTTTCCGTGAACGTCTCACCCATTTGTATTTCTAAAAAAGTACATGTTCGACAAAAAAACAACAAAAGCAGTTATTAAGTCTGAAAAACAGGCATTTTTACCGAGACACTGCTTGATATATAACATCACAAACAAATCCTCTGCTACGAGGGAAGCTGCTCTTGTGCATGCTTAGTCTGCTCTGTTTTGGTCTCCATAAATCAGAAATCACTTAGTGGCTACAAGCCAGTTCTGACCAATGAACAAGCCAAAGGGATGTCTTCAATTAATTATACGCACAATGATTTACAAATAATTTCTAGATGAAATATTGCTTTAGAGGACACCCATTTTGAATTATTTTTTAAAGTTTTTTTTTTTCCTAATGTCTTCTTGTGTTTTCCACTTCTATTATGCACTGCATTAATGTGACTGGCTGGTAGAACTGATTTATTCCATAGCTACAGTAAGTAGAGGACCATAAAGTTAATTTCTCCCTCTGTTGATGAGTCAACAAGATGATCTCCATTATGTCACAGTAACAGTGTGAGACCAAGTTGTTTCCTTTAAGTATAAAGTTGTAAAGACATTTACAACTAAGACCAAACATGCTGGTTTCATATTAGCTTTGTATCAGTGGTCAGGTGTAAGTCAATATGTTTAGGTTGTAAAAGTTCTCTTATGAGTCTGTGGTATAACGGAGCTCTGTGACAGGGGTGTGGTATTGGCTGATGGGAACATGAAATGTAGCTTGATGTACTCAGTGGAGCATCTAAATTGAGCTTCATTGTGACAAAAGCTCTGTGCTATTGGGTGCACGTCTGTAGCAGAGATAGATGGAGTTAGCTGCGGAGCTAACTCTGGTCATAAATTGCCCTCTGACTTTAGAAATGGGTTTTCAAAAAAGGATATTGGAAGAGTCATTGGCCTCCATCACACCATACTTCAGACAGGCTTCAATAAACAGGGCGGCGCGATCAAAGTGCCTCATACTGTCCAGGCGACGGACGAGAGGAAGAGAGGAGAGGCAGGAAGAGGTTGTGAGGGATATTGTCAGAAACCAGCATCATTCCTGGTCTGTCTGTGATTTGTCTGTGATTCTAAAGCATTCATCAACTCTGTCATCCTGATGCGTCTCTAATTCTCTGAGAGGTTTTTTGCTGTTGGAAGAAACTCGGAACACGAGCTGTCAAGGAGGACAGGTAGACCAACGGATTGATTCCGTTGTAAAAGATACGGAGTCAGACTATGCCATCCACTGTGAAGCGTCCTTAAAATGCACTCACGAAGAAAAGAAGAGGAACTAACTGAAAAGACTCAAGTGTTTACGATTGAGGATGAAAAGAAAGAGCAAAGGAAGAGGAAAGTCAAAGAAGACTGGATTTTTATATGCAGGTGTTTCTATGAATGGAATTAATACAGTAAACTACAGCGTTTGAGTTTCTCATTTTCAAGAACGCAGTCATAGATAATGCCAAACTATCGCACATCTAAACATGTACAACGGGCTTGTTCTTACCTGTGGAGCATCTCTCCCACTTTATAAAAGCAGCCAAGGGAAAGCAGCACCAGGATGGCTTTAGACTTCTGGTTGACCTGTGGGGAGCACAGATGTTCTGCCCATCGCTTCAGCACATCTGAGCTCTCTGCTGGGTTCAGACGCACCTGGAAACACACACAACATGCAAGGCACTCAAACTCCAGCTGCTTTAAAAGGTGCTTCTTACTAAATGTAATTCATCTATGCAATTACATTTTGTAAATCTTCTTACAATTAAATATTGGAAATATAAAAACTCAATCATACACATATGCTGCATGTACAACCTTTTCACTCCCATGCCCACACACCCACAAACTATCCAAACATTACACAGTATCTGATTTTTGCTGTTGATGGAAACCGTCACGCTGAGTTACCTTAGCCAGCCAGGCGGCTCGGTTCCACTCCCCATAGGTCTGCAAGTAGCGGCAAGCGTCGGCCGCCTTGTCAATCAAGCACAGCAGCTGCACTCCCTCTGACAAACAGCAAAACAGGAGAGTTTGTAACATGGAGAAATGATGGCTTGTGGTGGCTATCTCTGCTCAGACACCAATATTGTTATACTACTATAGGTTGGAGAGACATGTTTTTTTTTTTTTTTTCTTTGGATGAAAAACTGCTGCAACCTAAGATAAAACACATCATATTGAAAGAGTTAAAGGCCTATTGCTACTTGTACTCATTAAAATAAGAGTGGAGAAGGTTACTATCAGAACACTACCTGCTAGCTTGCCATTAGCGATCATGTTGGTGGCCACTAGTTTGATGGTGGACTGTGAGGGGCCTGAGGAGGTGATGGTGGTCACTAGGCAGGCCTTGAGTGAATCACAGTAGTAGCTTGTGTTGTCTGCGCTCGTCTCCAGTAGTAACTGCACTGCCCTGTCCGTCTGAGAGATGACAACAACAAAGAGATGACAATGTCATGACTGAGGTAGCAAAGAGAAACAAGGCATTTGCAGCTCAGTCAGGTAACCATGCAGTGAGCTGAACAGGACAGAAATGCATGGAGAAATTGTGTTGATTTTCCTTCTTTTCATCTGGTGAAGATAAAGGCTCAAGCTCACTTTGGGGTCAGCACAGGCTGGCCTCTGCCTGTCTGCCTACTGAAAGATTGCAACTCCAACACACAGCAACACAACACACTGATTGCAGCCTGTGATTAGAGGGAGAGTTGTGACATTGAAGGGGGAGAGAGGTGAATCCGGCCCCCACAGGCTGAGACGCAAGGGACGACAGAGACAGCACTTACCATCCATCTTGTTTCACTAGGCTCCAGAGTACTGCTATGACCTATTTACAATAATGACGATATGTTTATATGCACGGCCAAGGTGTGTGAAGGTGTTAATACATGTGTATGTCAGAGAGAGAAAGGTAGTATATAGTTTGAAAGCCTGAAAGTAAGAAAGATGGAGAAAGAATGCAAAAACTATCAAAAGGATGTTGCAGCTAAAAACAAAAACTATGTGTCTATTAATATATGTGTGTATATGGATATGTATTTATATGTAAGGTCATATAACTGTATGCCAACCACTGTGAGGTCAGCCATAAAAGACGTGTGATGAATTCCTAACTCATTTGAGAACATCTGAACAGGACATTCTTCTGTAACGTCATTGTTGCATTGCAACATTTATCTATAGCAGCCTTACACACGCAATTGTGTGGGCAGTATGGGTAGTGTAGTACTTACCTGACCCAGCAAGAGGAGCTGGTCGGCACATTTCTTTGTGTGTTCATAACTGGAGCGCTTCACCTCCTGCAGGTGAACTCGATCCAACTGGAACTTCTGTTGAGCAGTAAAGGTGGAGCCACAAGTTAGCTTACTCTTTTTTCATACAGCTTGAAAAGATGCATTTTGTGTGTGTGTATGTGTATGTGTGTGTGTGTGTGTGTGTGTGTGTGTGTGTGTGGGAGAGAGACAGCAATGGAATGAGTTAGTACACATACATTATACACTAAGGGCACGAATTGACTAATAATGAGCAAAAAAAAAAAAAAAAAAGGATAGAGGACATATTATAGAAATACAGAGTCCAGAGATGAAGAGTATAATTATAGTCTTTAAAATATTCAGGGGTTTTCACAGCCTTTCTGGTGCCAGAGCCTCCCATACTGACTCTCATTATTGGTGGCTTTTTCCCATTATTTCACTACAGAGTCCCTGATGGGAGATCAGGCTTTTTTCAGTGAGAAAATACTAAGCATGACACATAACAACAGCAATAGATACTTGAAAGTATGAGAGCCCATCAGTTTTAGAAGAGGAGGAAAATGATACAATAATAGAAGAAATAACAACATAGTTGAAAATGAATTACGCTGCATGTGTGTCTGTGTGTGTGAACGCTTGTGTATCTATATCTACCACAGACGCTTTACTTTTTTGGATTTTTTATGGTGATGAATTCTTCTGTGTGTAAGAGCTGTGGGCATAAATCCTTGCGGAGATACCAAATTAGTTTAGTAACTTCAGAGCTGTGTGCTCTGTATTGGAGTCTTGGATATTAGTAATTACAGTCAGGTTGCTGCCACTGAAGCTGTTTTATGACAACAGGAGACAAATGCAGCAGCAGACTGTCTGGCTAACTCTTTGAAAGTCCTAACTTTGTGATCACTGCATGGCCCCTCATTAACAGGGAGAAAAAACTTCCACAAAAAAAGAAAAGTGCATAATCCATAAAAAAAAAAAAAATGATGAGCCTATTTGAGTATATTCTACTGAGCCTCTAATAAGTGAAATTACTTTAAATTTGGATTTATCAAACCTTGATGCTAGCTAAAAGCTACTTGACATTTCTCGTTAACTGGGTAATCATGTTTCATCAAAAAAGGTACATGTTCTCTCCTTTGCTCTCTTGGGTTTATTGAAAAAACCCAGATCTACCAAAAACCAGTGAATGCTTGTCTTCACTTGCACAGTGGGCCAACTTTTTAATTACTATAGAACATTTTTTTTTTTTACAAACTATTCCTCTAAAGCAAATTCCACAGAAATATTTTCTGCAGCCTGGTCACAAAAACACTGTGCATCACAAATACTAAACAAAAAAAAGTCTTTTAACAAAAAAACCCTTGCATTCACCATGGCAACATTAAGGTGGATGTCTTTGTTCAGCGATGTCTTTGTTCAGCGATGTCGACCATCACAGTGATGAGGGCAGACAGAGCAGAGAAGTACCAATCAATGGGGATCTTCTGAAGAAACTTTTCTAACACTCTTCAGAGCAAAAGAGGTCGATAAGTAAACTTGAAAAACAAAAAACAAAAAGAGGTTTCGGGGTATCGTTTACAAGGTCCTTGGGTGCTGGTTCATCAGCAAGACGCACTGATCCGAGCAATGACATGGCATAAACAAGAGGGGGATTTTTTATTTAATTGAGCGTATCCCGGTGTGGGCCAAAATCATTGTAGGGAAATGTTGGGGGAATTAAATGTAGTGAGGGATGAAGCGTAAGATGGGTTTGACCTCAAAGGCTTAAAAGTGCAAGTTGCTTCCTTTAAAGAAGGGGGCTTAGTGAGACAACAGAGGAGATACAATGTTATTAATAGTGGAATATATGGTGTCACTGGGTTCATGTTGTTGCCACTGTGGATGACAAGGGACAGGCTGGTGGTGTTTGTATGTGCGTGGTCTGACTTGAGGGTGCTGAGTGTCTCTGGATGACTCTTGAGGGATTTTTTATTTTTTTTTTAATATTGTTGACTGTTTCAATCAGTGTTTGCCTCTATTGTCTCTGATTACCAAAGAGAGGAAATGGAACAAATCAGGCAAACGCTTTCTCCTCTTCTCTTGTTCTACTGACCTGGAAGTAAGAGCTTTCACACAAGACGTCGTGGCAGATGTCCAGGTGGTTGTGAGGGGATGTCTGGGTTCCTTCACTTTGAGCCTGCCCCTCTGCAGTGGACACACTTAGCTGACGAGCCTGGGCAAATGACTGGAGGTAGTGGGACGCCACTGTCCAGAAGTGAAGATCTGACTCATCCCCGAACAGCCTGCAGTTTACCACAACAAGACATCAGCTGGGCTCGGAGTAGATAATGTTCTCTCTGGAGTAGTTAGTCTAATTGTGCAGTCAGAATCAACATGCCAATCAGTTTTACAGGTAGCGTGCTCACTAATGACTGCTGTTCCTGCATCTTCAGTCCACACCTCGCTCTTTCAGCCCTCCACCCTGTCTCCACATCCTCCTGCTTTTTCCTCTGTGGTTTAACTCTCTCAGCCTTCTTTTAACATATCTGCACAGACACACGGCTGTTGCTAGGCTACATTGCCACCTTAACAATAGTAACTTGGGACGGCGGGATACAGAGACATGAGCATGAGCTCTCTGTGAGCAAAGCACCAGTCGCGAGTACCAAGAAGGGTCCAGGTACATCATGGCTTTGATAAAAGGATGCAGACTGGCTGCTCTAGATTTGTCAGATGCTTGAGGGAAATGAGAACTGGGGCAGAGATGAGATTGCTGAGTTGCTGACACAAGCTCTCATGTCATGCTTTTTAAGAGATAAAGAATCACGGCTGTACAGTTCCAGCAAAAACACGTCCTGTTTAATGGCAGATATCTTGACAGTCTTAAAACTAAATTGCTCAACAGCACATTTGGCTCATAATCTCGAATCATTATGCTCATTTTCCCCAATTACATTAAGTATTCTGAATTAGATTAAAATGTTGTATTTCTTTATTGATATTCCACAAATGTCTGCTGTGAAAACCTAAACGATGTTATGAAAGTATACAATTAAGCATATTTCTTTAGAGAAATCACTCCCACACCTTCTAATTATGTCTTGCTCGGCTGAATTATATCCAGATCAATCACTGAGCAACAACCAGCTTGACTACAAACCCAGTTCGGCTTTAGATCATTGTAACAAATAGAGCCACCATATTGCCTAGACTTACTGTATGTTCCGACAAACAGACGTTATCAGAAGCAAACATACTGAGTCAAAGACAAGTTTAACACGTCTTCTGTTAAGGCTTCAGAGCTTACTGTTACATTGGTGTATAGTGTATTACCCTGTGATGATAGAGAGAGTGCATGCACCAATGAAAGGTGTTTATGTCCCGAGTGAGTGTCATTCTGCTTCTAGGATAAAAGATTGTTTGTTACAGAAACTCTACTTTTGTTCAAACTCAGTAACCATCACTTCCATGTCAAGTCTTCAAGTCTTTGACATAGATGCACTGCCTGAATATTAACGGAAACAGTGGTGTTGTGGTACCCGTCAACCACCATGAACACAGTATAGTGTGTGCAGACAGCCAACAGTGGTAACTCCATGCCGAGTTGTAGCTCACCGTGAGACCAGGAGGCATCGCTGCAGCAGACTGAACTCCGGGTCCTGCAGCACACTCTTCATATCACTGGGGAGCCAATCAGAGACTGACAATCAGAACACGGTGAGAGCCAATTACACTTCTCAAACACAGCAGGCAAAGGGTGGCTGTTACAGGAGATTCCTCTTATCTGTCAGCCCATGGACTACATGCTCTTTGGGTCTGCTGTCTAAACACAAAGGACCCTGGGACTGCGACTGCAAGCCAAAAGTGCATAAACAAAAACTGATACAAGGTAAAAAGATGATGGCAAACACACATACTGTACATATATATACATACACCAATATCTGATCGTTGGCATTCACGTAATGACAATATTAAATACTCTAGTTTGAGCTACAGAGTGTAATTGCTTTTCCAAGACAAATCAACAGTGTAATAACTCACTTAGACAGAGAGTTGAGCTGCTCCTGGATTAGGCCTTTTATCTCGTCTTTCTCAGTGTAGTCTCTGAAACAGAGGGATCAAACAAAGTCAAATGGCTCCTCACATGTCTTCCTAAAATAAAAACCTGACCTGATATTAAATGTGAAGCTGAGAACCTGTTTGTTAAGAGAAGTCGATTTATGGTGTCAGGCAGTAATAGATAACTCTATTCAAACATTTATGCCGAGGTCAGGTAGCACCCTGCGAAAGCTGCTAATATAGCTGCCTGACTTACGATAAGGCAGCTGTGTGTGGTTAATAAAAGAAAGCAGTGCAACACTGAGAGCTCAGTTAAATGGGCCATACTTGCATTAAGCTATAGTTAAATACAGATGTAGCTGTCTGAAAACAAAAGGAATACTCTCCCTCTCTCAGGATGGCGTCTATTGGCTCCCAGGTTGACTTGTTTACAAAGGTGGTTATAAGGTGGGTATAAAACTTGAATGCTTGGATGGTTGCCATATGTTATGGTATAAGAGATTACATCAAGGCAAGTCTTATACCTTGATGATTGGAAATTCATTCAATATCTCAAGGATCATGATTATTGAGAATGATTCAGTCTTGTAAATCTGATGAATAAGCTTCCATTTCATATATTACTAACCGCAAAGACCTTTAGACCATTGCTGCTCACAATTAATTCTAGTTTTTAACTAAAAAATGAACTAAAAATCAGCCTCAAATCCAAAGTGAAACTGTAGTAAATAGGGATGACACTATCATGTTTTTACCAGACTAATATGTTTTAATACAAATGCACAATCAGTCTGAAAACAGGTCTACATTGAAATGAATGAAGCCAAACATTTTTAGATATGTAAGATATTAATTTTGCTAAAAACAATGATTTATTGAGTTTTGTATGACATACTGTATGTAGTGAGTCAGTCTGTAACTGTTGTTGAAGGGAAGTTAAACAGGAGATTGACAGCCTGCCTTCACCCTCAGGCTGAACTATGCACAGTAAACAAGTTCAAATGCAGTTTAACCTAAAGCAGCTCTGCTCACTCACCGATGCGCGCTGTGTGGGTATCAATAATTGAAAATACCAATGTGTTGCTCTGCTTACTTGGTCTAGCTTTAGGGATAGGGGCCAGGGTTCGGGTTTTATTTTCCTGCTGGTATAGCGAACTGACATGAGTTACAATAAACAAAGGATTGGAATTGGCTCAAGCTCTACATCACCAGAACAGCTCATTTAAAAATGCATTGGTCAGGATATACTGATCATGCAAACTCGCACAGAGCATCTCCAGCACCGAAAAGTCTAGTAACACCATGACGTTTCCTTTTAAAAATGCTTACAAACTTTTTTGTGTATACAGGGCAAGAAAAATGAAAGCTAAGTAATAATAATTTTCAACAAGGTCACAATTTTAATTACTGACTATTTCCTTTAGTGTGGAGTTGCATGTTTTTTGTGTTTGGGTTTCTCCCAGATGCTTCTGGGTTCTTCCCACAGTCCAAATGCAACCTATGGTGAGGCTGAAACTCAAGACTGGCCATAAGAGTGAATATGTAAATGTGGAGTAAATGTAAATATGGTTGGTAGCCCTACTCATGAAATCATAAATAGGATGATATTAGAGTGGAGAGCAGCTTACTCAGAGCTGAGACTTACACTTGAGTGACGTCCATGGTGAAGGTTCCTGACCAGGGCTGCAGTAAAAGGAATGCCTTGAGGGTGAGAGCAGCTCGGGGGACCAGCAGGTAAGGACACCACACTGGATCTGTGGATAAAAAGGAATATTACATCATGTATCATTATGTAATTTAAAAAAAAAAAGCCGATTATTTCTTCTGCATTAGGAAACCACTTGATCTAGCCCCCATTTCTCTCTCCTAAAACCTCTCCAAGTCCTTTCATTTTACAATTTTCCTCCATCCATTCCAGCTCACCAGTCAGGTCCTGTTCATCCATACGGTAGCTGGCGGACTTCATGGCCATCTCCAGCACTCGGATACAACCATCGTCGGAGGCCAGAACGACCTTGTCTGATGTGCACCAGTCAATGTCTAGGATGCGGTAGTTCACGTTGCGACCGATCCGCATGCTGCTGACCATTTGGACCTGAGAGAGAGAAGATCCAAGGTAGTTCAACTGAAACTGTCACCTACAATCTGCAAAGAGTCTAAAGAGATGATAACAAATGAGTCATTATTCAGCAAAATTCAAAGAGAGAAAAACACAATATGGGACAATTGCTGGATTAAAAAAAAAAAAACCTGTTGGATTAAAAACAGTGGCGTGCTACTGTAAACTAATTTACATTGAGTATAGCAGGACACAGAATGGAAGACTCGGTTGACCTGGTCACAAGGTGTTCTCCAAAACCTCTCTCTATCTGGCTTTTTATGTGGCTGTATGGTAGTCAGTGCAACCCAGCTGTCAGCAGAGCGCTGAAGCTTTTCAGAAATCTCTCCCGCACTTCCTCTCCTCCCTCTCTCTCCCGCTCAATAGCTGCTGCTCGTTTCGCTCTGCATCTTGATCCATCTGTTGTCGGGCTTTTATGACTGGGGACCGAAAACTGTGTCTTATCTCGGCTCCCCTCAAGAAAGAACACCCCTCCATCCAGACAATAGTGCTCCACTGGGACCGTCTCCCTCCACCGTGACTTCCACCTCACGCTGCTTATTACACCAGAGCATCTTTCTGCGTCCACATTCATCTGCTTTTCAATTTTTAACACTCACTGCTGCTGGGTAAGCTAACGAATATTGTGGAGTGGATAGATATAACAAATAAAAAAAAAAACTCCAGTCTATGACATTAGATGAAATGATGAACTGGAGTGCAAACTAGCCAGAAGGACTGTTAGATGAGGTGTAATTAAGACTGTGCAGAGAGAGGACTTTCTGGATGACTTTGGTAAACAAAGTTAAAGAGGGAGCGAGGATGCACACCGCTTACAGAAATCAGGATCATCCATCCTGCTATGATTTAGTTTATAAATGTCAGCAGAAAGCTTTTAAGACTTGTGTATGTGTACTTACATAGCACAACATAATGGTTCTTTAACAGCAACAGGACAATTAATACTATTAGTACAGCATTAGTTTGAGAGGACAGTAGTAAAATATACCCACCACAATATTGCAGTGCTTCAGTGATTACAGTCCTTTGGAAGCACATTAATTCTGCCGCAGTAAATCTGTAAAGCTGTAAACCACTACTATGAAGCTGCAGACCGCTGCAGCTTCTTTCCTTTTACTGGAGTTCTGCAGTGTGGTGTGGTGAGGTGTATGCTGGGAATTTAGAAAGTGTTACACCAAAACAATCAATGTATAAGCTGCTGAAAAATGTCACCGACAACCGGAAAAGAGCTAGTGTGAGAGAGCCTCACCTCTTTGGTGTCCCAGACCTCTGCTCCATCCGTGTACATGACCAGCAGCTTTTGGTTGCCCTTCCCCGGAGCGAAGCGAATTTTCTTCACCCAGCCACGATGTGTCGGTATTCCCCTGAAAACATCAACAGCACTGGTCATTTTGGAATAAATCCATTTCTTAAAAATGACATAACTTACAATACTGCACACATATTTTATAACAAATACATCAGCTTTATTTATTATCCAATGTATATATATTTTTTTTTTAAGGTTGATTTGAGATTAAAAATGGACAATAAGCACAGATTGATAATCAACCCATTGATATTCTGGTAAGGTTAATTATACAGTAATCCATCATAAATTGCATAAAATCTTAGCGTTTAGTTGTCACCTGGACAAACGTGCTTTAAGGTCCCAGAAGTTGAGATTGCCGTCCACATCTCCGAGCACCAGGGTGTCACCTTTCCAGGCAATGCAGGCGATACT
The DNA here is from genome assembly GCF_002260705.1 of Seriola dumerili. Lineage (NCBI taxonomy): Eukaryota > Metazoa > Chordata > Actinopteri > Carangiformes > Carangidae > Seriola > Seriola dumerili. Next base: position 6,879,606 of record NW_019174328.1, read on the forward strand.
GCCCATACTGCCCTGCAACACAGGAAGAGGAAAGATACTTTCTGAGAGAAGTTGTTTGAGGACAAAGACGGAAGATTTGTCCCTTGATAAAAGATCCCTAATCGAGTCAAGTATCTGAAAACTGCGACTGATATGGACCTACACATTCATTTAAAAGTTTTTAGAGCGTGTCTTCACTTTAAGCATCTCGCCTGTTTCATTTATCTGATTATTTTCAATTATTTTCAGACACAAAACTTTACTTAAAATTAGTGTTGACGAGCCATCTTGAAGTACTAAGATAATGTGCGACTCTTAAAAAGTCATATGAAGTCCATGATCATCCTCCATATAATATGATAATTAGAGAATAGAAGAATCAAGAAAAATTATGTGATGATGGTCATAAGCCACGTCTTTAATGCAGCCAACATGTGGGTACTCCCAACAGCATAAAAAAGCACTTATCTCTCTACTATAAAACATCATACACCCTAGCATTTAATGTTTGAGTGTGAATGAAAACAGGAAAATAAATTAAAATATATGTGGCAGCCGAGTGGTAAACAAGCATGACATCAGAGTTTCTGTAAGGCTGCGCCACAAGACAGAGTGCTGATGTGAAGTCATTAGGTGTCAGCTCACCTTCAGTGTGTGCACAGCAGATGATAGGACAAAACTTTTTAGGAGAGTTTGCGTCAGTTTCCTGACAGAGATATGAAGATCCTCTATCATCCTGAAAGGATTGTAAAACCTTTGGGGTATGCAAATCTTTGAGCAATGAATCTGCAGCCGTCACAAAGATAAGGCTTTAAAATCCCCAGGTAAACCTCCCGTGTCTGTCTGTGTGGTGCAAATACATGCAGGTAGTGAGAGAGGAAAACACAGGCTGCCACTGCTTGGAAATGGACTTGAAAAATTGATACTCTACAGTGGCATTATTTTAAAAATACTGCATGGAGCAAGATGTTTTTGCCCACCTCCAATAAAAAATACCATAAGATAAATGGTTGTTATAAGGTATGATGTTCTGCTGTTTTTATTGACAGAAGATGTAGGCGATCAACAACAAACAACAGAAGGTTGATCGCATGACTAATCTCGACACAATTACAAGGCATGACGAGATAATGAGTCAGCAAATGTTCCTGAAGCTAAAATCTTCCAATAGTCTCACCGAACAATAGCCTTCATTTTATGTTACTCTGGGGAAAATCGATGTGTGGTCAACGAAACAAATTTCTTTAATTAGCAAACAAATGGTTCTTTGTTAGTGGTGACGCATTGACTTGTAAAATAATGAAATGTTATGATATTACCACTGCATCTTGCAGTCATCTAGGGAAAAAGAAAACCTGTCCTCAGTAATAGCTCGCATCTATTTACCAGCCTGGTTGTCAAAGCAAATAAATGGCTAGGTTACCATAAGATGCTTTAAAGGTAAGTACAATAACAGTTTCTCTTTCCCTGAGCCTGAGTCACGCTCTGAACAAGTACAGAAAACATGAGCAAAACACTATCTGGGACAAACTGATGACACACTGATGAAAAACTCAAAATCACACACCTTCAGTTGGCTGTTTGTTCTCTTAAAGCAAAAATGTATCTGGCAAAAAAACAAAACTGTGGGATTTTAGCTGAAAAACCTTCACCTTGATTCCCTGTAGTTTATTACGGAGTGTGGCACATTAAGTTGGCTACTTTTTGCCAACACCTATATCATCTCCCACACAAGCCCCACAAAAACCTGAAGGACACAGGATATAGAGGGGGAGTAATGGATTTTACTAAAGAGAGGAGGAAATTGTGCAGATGCTGGTTACTAGCCAGACACCAGTGTTTCTTTTGAGCTCCAAAATGAAGAAAAATGAAGACACAATGCAGATGTTTGATCACAGAAAAAAAAAGCGAAGTGACTGATGTGAAACACTTTTTGTCATTCTCTTTGAAAGTGAAAAAAAAATAGTACATGTTGCAAAAAAACAAACAAAAAAAAGATTTAACCTTTAAACATTAGAGAGACAAAGCTGGAGAGACGCAAGAACAAAAACAGAACAAAAGACGACAGAAAAAAGAGGAAAAAAATAGGACAAAAAGTGATGGATGTGGTGTGTGAAGATGAAATATAGTATAAAAGGCAGTGTAAGTTACAATACTGACAGATAACAGACTGATACATACATTTATAGAGAAAGGAGAAAATATGAGGTAAAAATAGTGACAGCAGACATACTAACTGGTGTCCGCAGAAAGTAAACAGACAGATTTAGATCTTGTGTACAGAAAGGATTAACCACAAATTACACTGAACGGAGACAGAGGGATATGAAGCAGGTAGGAATAGGCTTGTGCAAGGATCAGTGTGGATGACCTTGAGGTAGTTCAGGAGAACATGAAGTAAAAAGAGACATAAGAAAGACACATAGTCTCTGGACTCACATCAGGGGGAATTCGTGCACCATCTTTGACTGTGTTGCCCTCCACGGTGATGTGGTAGACCTGCCCATCTGTGTCAGTGAATACAAAATGCTCCCTGGCTGATATGGCCTGGCTGGTCTCTGACTTGCTCTCTGCATCCTGCAGGAGACTGTTGTGGAGAAATCACAAAAACAGACAATTCCCTCAGATAAGTGCAGCATGTCCGTTTTTTTGACCACATTCCAGTCTGAAATATTTCAGCTGGAGATCTTGCTCTTCTGCTGCAGACAGTGGCACTGCCACTCCCATTTAGGCCAGTGATTCCCAACCAGGGAAAGTTGTTTACTTCAAATGTATGACCAAAAAAAAATCACATAATTTCAGTCTGATGTTAAAGGATTTTACTCATGAATGTCAGTCTGAGAAATATGTCACACTATTTCTTAGTGTTTTTCTATTGTGGCAAAAGGCCAAAGAACAAAACAATAAACAAAATTCTTAAGCTTTATGATGCTGACCTGATGACGGACGACTCAACACTGCTCTGCTCGGCGTCTGACACCGTCTGCCGAGCCATGGCCTCCCTCGCTGCCATTTGCTTCTTCTTTAGACTCTTCAGGTTGTGGGAAGGGGACCACTCCTGTTCTCACACACACACGCACACACACACACAAACACGCACACACAAACACGCACACGCACACAAACACAAACACAAACACAAACACAAACACAAACACAAACACACACACACACACACACACACACACACACACACACACACACACACAAGGTTGCAGTTACAGCAATCACAGCTAGGGCTGTTACAATATCAGATTTTCACTACACAACTATCATGACCAAAAGAATTCATGATGATGATATTATCGCGATAGCTACAAAAAATTCAAAAATAACTATGATCGTAATAATGGTATCTGTCAAATTCATATTTAACATTGTTTATTGTGTGATTTGTCTCATTTTGGCAAATGAACTAGTCTGAAATACAAGTATAGGGAGGTGGTGTGAGAGTCTTTAAACATAACTCTACAAAAGCCTACAAAAAGAACAATAACCAGATGAACTGATAAACAAAAAATCCACAAAACCTGCCATCCTGATATTATCATATGCGTATTACTAACACAGTATCAATACTTCATCTTTTAAATATCAAGGTTATCGTCAATACCAGTATATTGTGCCAAGACAGAGACAAGAGAAAAAGTAAGAGATTTGCATGGACAGTAGATGCTTCCATAATGAAACTAAGGCACACAGGAGAGCTCTTCTCCCAAGCCTGGCTGTCTAACTGCTGGAGCACAGTGGCTGCAATCTGGTTAACTCGAGGTGGTAATCAATATGGAAATGAGACAGCAATATGGGGCTGGGGGAGGCCGGCATGTATTATTAAGGTTACTGGCACTTTTATTTGCACTGTGGAGGATTTTACAGCCCCACTGTAAAGTTTGCACAGCATAACTCTCTTTTTATGAGCATTTCTCCAGCCTAATGAAGCCACTGTTCTTTGCTGAGCTTGGGGAAATTTTGCAGACTAATCCTTCAAATGGTCCACACAAACACAAAAGGGGAAGGGGTGAAAAAGTATAAGAGACTATTACCAAAGGGAAGAGTCAACAACACTGACATTGTGTTTTGTTGAAGTAAATATGTAAACTGGAGATGTTCAAATATGCAGCTGTGAATTTACATGAGCTCCCCTAAGTACCTACTGGAAAATGCCATTTCTCAATTTCTGCGCTGTACAGCACCTCAGAATTGAGCCTTGGTAAAGGACAAGGTTTTTATTAGTATGTAGATTTATCAGTACCAGTGCCGTAACGACGGGGAAGTTCTTAGCCATCTCTCGGAGAAGTGTCCCCGTCCTGATGTCCCATAGCTCCAGGGGTTTGTCTCTGAACACCACCACCAGATACTGTCTGGGGATGGACATCACAAACACACACATTCAGTCTCAAAATATAAACTGCCCACTACCCGACTTTAAGATTTTCTCATGGTTGCTATGTGGCTTGGGTGTCTAAACATTGGATGCTGAGTCTGGCACCTAGTCAGCAATGTGTCAGATTACCAGCACCAACAGTGACAGAATGAATTCATGTTCATCTGCTCATGTGTCAGGTGTTTTGTGTTTATGTAGTACAATAAGATTTTAGACTGACGAACGATTTTAACTTCCCACAAGAACCTAAATGCAACAAGGATGAGTTTTTGCAACCGTCCCTATCTCGTCCATTTTGTAGTACTTCTCTGTTTACACTGAGAAATAAAAAAAACAGCATGAACAGGCATTTTCTTGTACATTTAATCATATATTCAGACTTATGACGTGACGTTAAAAAAAGATGTCGTAAAAAATCTGGCCGAGATACAGGCTCCCCTTCTTAAAAAAGCTACTATACAATCGCTCAAGAGCAAATGCTGTTGTGAGGAACGACAGTGTTTAACAGTGCGAAAATACTGCAGCACTGGGCAGCTCCTCGATGAGATTCAGTGTATAAAAGCATGTTATCCTCTCGCTCCCTTCGACTACAGCCCCCAGGCCTTTGTTATTATCAGATTGTGATCTGTGGAAACCGCCTGGCTGAAATAAAAAAGACAATATAGATAAAAAAAATAGATTATGCACTGTCCAGTAATTTTTATTTTTCACCTCCTTTTACATTGTGATGAGGTATGTATTGTGTAGCATTTCAGCATTTCACATCTTACATCTTACTGTTTTACTTAACAAGACTACTTAACTAAGCACTGCATCATTTATCTGCAATTCTGAAGCAGCTTGTGTGTGACATCATATTATATAATATTTTCGAGGCCATGACTTGTGTACTGACTCTTATATTCATTGCCTCCAGAGCAGCCTACTCGTTTCACTCTGGAGGAGGGAGCACTTTCTGCTATACTACTTACTGCTATGCAGTAGAGCAGAAATGCAAATGCCAAATGTCACGTAATGTAGGCAGAAGAATCAGAGGTCACTGTCCAGCATAATACACTATTCACCTAATCATATTCTTGATGTATACACAAGGCTACGATTCTCCAGGGTGGCTTGGCATTGTCAAAATGTAGTGCCCTTGAAAAGAAAGCAGAATTTACTGTCAAGTAAATCAAGAGTGACTGAGTATACAAAGACAGCTGTTATCTGATAACTTTGTGTGTAGTTTCATTTCACAAAAAATGTGCGACGACTGTAAATGCATGGTCTTTAATTTTTTCTAAATATCACAGCCCCATTAAAGGGTGCAGCAATGACAAACGCTTGGATAGAAAAGTAATGATCCGACACACCGCACAGTCTGAATATGTGAAGGTTTTTGGGGACAGTAATAAATAAGCAACCCAATTAATGGTGGCTCTGTGGTTTTTCTTTAGCAGAGTTCCATTAGAATTCCAGTCTGGGTGTAGAATTCTTTCAGAAAAAAGCAAGAGCTCTCCAACCTTAAAAAACATTGTTTTAAATGTTCAGAGATGGATGGAGATAAGAGACAAAGGTGAGATGGCCCCAGGCAGGTAAGGTGAGACGTTCTGGATGGGTGCATATTTCATATGTAAATGTACAGTTGGTGGAAAAGTGTGTGTGTCTCAGTTAAAAGCATTAGAGATAGCGTGAGGCTGTTGGTATTTGGTTTTGTTGGTAGTGGGGAGAGCAGGCAACTCACTTGAGGTGGGATACTTTAATCATCTCAATGGGTGGCTCATCGTTTCCGCGCTCGCCTCTGAATGCAAAGCATCTGCCTGGAAAACACAACAGACACAGACAGAGAGAGAGAGAGAGTGAGTGAGGGTGGGGGGGGTGATGATAGAAGGCAGAAGATGGCATCTTTCCTTCTACTTGTGAAAAGACTGATTCATCTCATTTCACTTTAGTTCCGGGGCATCCTGATTTCATCTTTTTCACCACAGCAAACTGCCGACATCTTAATCTCACCACCTGCTCTGATCCCTGCTTTTCATTCGCAACTTTCCATCCACCAAAGTCGACATTATGCAGAGCGTCAAGGTGCCCGTTTAAACAAAACAAGAATACCCTTCAGGTGTATTGCATCATGTTTGCCCAGGGAAGTGCTGATCTAATTTTGCGGAGGACACTTACGAAGGTGGCCTGTCTAAACGAACAAACAACAGAGCAGCCTGTGGTGTTTTAGGGGAAGTGGGGTGTGAGGTGAGGTGAGGTGACCTCCAACAGTTTTTTTTGAGGTGGCAGCCGGTGTGTACCGGTGGGGCATAAAATAGAAAAGCATATGGTGTGGGGAAAACTTTGGAGACCTCACTAGAAGCTAATACAGCCCTTTTCTCCATTTCAACTTTCTTTTCTGTGTTTCCACTGTCATTCACAGTGGGAGGGGTTGTGTGCCCTGATTACAAAGTGCCAATTATGTTATCTAACTCTTCAGATCATCAGCATACAGGCTCTAATCATGTGTCAAATGTGCATTCATAAAAACACACACAAACACACACACATCTCAGGGTCTTGAATACAGTTCATGGTGCAGCAAATACAGCAGTAAATACACAAAGGGGTCAACATTTCTTGAACTGTGTTGTGTGGAAGGAAGAGTGTTTGCTTTCTCATTAACATGGCGATGTCAGAACTTCATGCTCTACACTTACTGTGGATTATTGAAAAGATACCTCAGAGGGTTGATGTCACCACTTATAATTATGTATGTATAAATAATGAGAAATTATCATCCGTGCACATAATACATATTTATATTCTATGTGAGGTTATGCAAACTGAGTTTACTACCATGTCTCGATACTCACTCATCCCAGTTATTGCAGCGCACAAAAAGATGCTTTAATAGATAAAGAATATGGCCATTAAGAATAGCTGCTATTACTGCTACAGAAACCAGGCATCACCACAACTGAGTAAGGCAAGCGAGGAAGATGATTTTGCATCCTAGATTCTCAAATGTTATCAGAAAATGCTCCAGCTGTAAGGGGCATAAGGTGTCTGCCTTAGTGGATTAGTCTTAGAGCTATCTTTTAGTGCAGAACTTTGGTGGTGTTCTATTTGAGGACTTGTTTATGCAAAAATATGCTTACTTTCCCTGAATAAATAAAACAAAGGAGCATAACCTCAAGTAACACAAACAAAACAGGGCAAATCTGCCTGCAGTCTTACTGAATTGGGTCCAGAATGTCAAGGTGTAATATAATTGTAATATTGGATTGTATTATTTGTCATTTAAACATCTAACATTAAAACATTCAAAGAAATATAAGATACTGTAAGACCTAATCGGTAACTCAAATAAGTATGATGAAAACTATATCGACCGATTGCCTCCGTAAAAAGCTTCAGCATTGCAGGCTTCTTAAATCACGATGTTTCATTTATTCATGTAGTAAAAGTTGTAACTACTAAATAAGACATCTTGGGAGTTGTTGAAAGGCCTTTTTTTTTGTCAGTTTTGATGGAGCCGTTTCCCTGGTCATCTTGGTGCTACGCTAGGCTAAACTCATCCCAGACGTACTGCATCTCTGCAGTGAACACACAGATTAGATTAATATTGATCTTTTCATCTAACTCTTGGTAAGACAGCAAAAAAAGAGCACATTTCCCAAAATGTTGTAACCCAAACTGCACACAGACATGTGCATGCATCAGAGATGTGAGCCATGACAGTCTATCTGCTCAATCAGCAGCTACATTTGCTGTCAAGGACCGCTCAGAGGATCTCAGTCACTTGAACTCATTTGAACTAGTAAGAAAAAAAACTATAAAGTAAAAGTGTGTTGGAAAGTGTGTGGGCCTGTAACCAAAGCTATTGCAGCAGACTGTTAACTTTGATGACTCTGGTGCTTCCAAGACAGTCATTAAAGAAATGACTTACCCTCACCATTGTCCTGACTTGGGAATAAAAGCTCTGTTACTGAATAATTATAGTGACCACATTTTCACTGACCAAATGGAAATTTTGAAAGCAAAACACATTAAGATTAAAATTTAGGAATTGGCTACACAAGACAAAACTCAAAAGCTGTGTGAAAAAGATACAAGTGCTCATCAATTACTTGTCTCCAAAATGGCAAATCTATTAATTCTCATTTACATAAACTAAAAAGGTTGTTTCCTTCCACTGAAACCTTTAACCATCTCTTCCTGATCCCAATCAAGTTACTTCACTTTTCAACTGTGCTCTCTCTCTCTTTGGCAGAAGAAATGTAGCGCAGTACATTTCCAACCCCTGGAGGAGATAGCAACGCTACACTGCTGGCGCAGTAATTCTATAGACCCATCAATGGACTCAGGCAAGGTGTAAGTCGCTCTGCAGGAACTCATGATAGGATCTCATTTTCAGAGCTAGACATCCCTTGGTGGTACCCTAACACTGTTTAGTTTGGACCTTAATTTGGAGGAGTGTGCAAGTGTCCCCTGGGGGAGAGCAAGAAAAATCTCTTAAAGAACCACATAGACACAAAAAGACAGATAACAAGAGAAAGTCAGAGAGAGACTGAAGTGTCTATTTTCTTTGTTGTTTTCGGCTGCAGGAACCCTGAGCAAAATATAAAAATCAAGAACAAAGTACTAGTGGGTAACCTCAGGTACAGGTGATGATATGTGTGTGTCTGTGTGTGTCTAAGCCTCTCACCAGTAGGCAGGTCGACATGCTGCAGTTCATTTCGCACCAGGCCCATGTTGTTGGGGGCGGAAGTGGCAAAAGACAGGAAACTGGTCAGACTCACCCATTCAATACCCCTGTGGAATAAGCAAAGACACGGGTTGTAGTTAAATGAATAATATTACTGATATTTGCAGTGTAGGTGTGAAATATTCTTCCACTACATCCTAGCAAGGTAAAGGGTACACCTAAAACTTCTCCTTTAGGAAAGTGTAAAAAGATGCATAGCAAATCAAGCCAGCAAATGTGAGATATGAGTATTTTTTAGAGGTGTGCACAGCTCAGGGAGCACAAACTCCACTTTAATGAGATGGTAAATAGCCACATGATTAATTAGTTCATTTCCCCACTAAATGTAAATGAGATGCTAAGTAGCCAGGCCTCCATTGGCATGGCTGTGCTCGGGCAAGGGCTGTCAGGCTCATTTCCATAAGCACTTCTGCTCTTCCCACCACACGCAACACACAGCTTAATGTTGTACGTCATTACACTGGAAATAAGGGCAGTGCTCTACATGTGTCTGCACAGGGAGACAGAGAATCTAATGGGGGTGAAAGCCATGATCTGATGGCTACTACTTAGATATGGTTTAGTGTTTTCATGTATGGCTGTGTAGTTCATTTATTTTAAAATTGTTTGTTCTTTTTGTGTTTAATACACCAAAGCAGTGTCCAACACCAAACAACTAAGCAGCCTGCAAGAGCTTGCATGCGTTATAAATATATATGCCCTGTGTGAACACAAGGTACAATAGTATTGAGTGAGAGATGTCAAGCAGATGAGGAGACAGCTGTTGTGTGTCATGACTGTAGAGCAAATCCACAGAGACACCACACACCAGACAGAGAAATCCATTGCCTATTCACACATACACACACAAGCATAGGCAGAGGTAGCTCCAGAAATTTCAAATAACATATGCTTGTGATGCATAGCTCATTAAAGTTTGTTGAAGTTTTGCATTTGTGCATACCAACGTCTCTCATTAATGAAATCCTGTTTGAACGAATGGTGTTTGCTCCCAATCATTCTCTTAACAACATTAATTGATTTAATCTCGTGCTTAAATAATCCTGGTGAAATAGTTTTGCTGCTCATTAGAGAATACTAACTAATGAAGCGCAGCCTGATGATGTCTGGCTGTTGCATTGTGGGTCGCTCAGAAGGCGGTGCGGCGTTCTGATTTTATTCCGTGTCAGTGTGGCCCTGCTCACGCACTGTAATTAACCAGTACACTGAGCAGCAGCACAGCAAGACAGAGAGGTTCTCATGCACAAAAAAACTGCACTGAAACAAAGATAGATTTAAGTCACTGCGCATCACTGTAATTTTCAATTTATCATTTAAGTGGAACCGTTTTGTCCTAATTAGAACACAACCACTTTCTTGATATTCATTTTGTAAACCAAGCAAGCTTCTAAATATGCTGAAATACTGAATGGCATTTTTTAATAAATATGCAAGTCGATATGTGATCGCAAAGTTCAGAAAACAAATTAATTGGATTTCATTGGGTTTTTAATAAGACAAAAACCCAATTAAAAAAACTGGCAGCTTTTTTTTTTTTTTTTTTTTTTTTTACTTTTTCTGAGCGCACATATTGATATAGGACACTACAGACAATGCACTGTTATCCCTGTGGTAACACCTCCTTTTATCATCCTGGAGAAGAAGGATATTCTTCTCACAGTCACAATTGCTGTTTCCAACTAACATTAAAGCAAGCAAGAGAAACAAATACTTAAAAATTTATAGCCAAATGAGCGTTGGGTGTTTATTCAGAAGGTCATGGCATTGAGGTATTCATGATGCACTACACTGGGTATCGAGCACATGATGATGATTTCATAACTAACTAGCTTTTAACTGTGTTGGTGGTCTTGCTACTGAACTGTTCAATATTGATCCGCTACTCTTGTTTTTAGTTTTCATTTTCCTGGTTCAAATGCTTGGTCACAGGGGGAGGAAGCTTCCCAATATAGAACACTGCTCTTCCCTGAATGGCCCATTTGATGTACGATTGAGAGGTTCATTAATTAGCTCCTTAGACTTGATGCAATAGTCTAGTGTTCAGAGGTAAAAGCAACATTACAGGAGAAGCCTGAATATTTGGCTTGATTTCCACCATACAAAAAAAAAAAGAAAAAAAAAGTAATTTATTTCAAGTGAGAATGGAGGATGATATTTATATGCAGCATGCTTTTCACTGAGAAATCAATAGACCTTCCCCCCAGCAGACATTATGACTTGTCATACCAGGGAAAACGCGGGTGTAACTAATAACGTTAATGATGGCTGTGTTCTGCTTAGGTTTTCCAGTGAGCTTCATTGCACAATACCAGAGCCTGACAGTAATGTTATTAGTAACACCTGCATTTGACAAGTCAAAATGTATACTGAGAAAGCTGGATACGCTATAAACTGGGCTTGGTAAACAAGATCAAGAAGTTCTGTTATTGTTCATTTGTGGAGATCAGTAACAGGTGATTTCTTCCAAATAAACTGTGAATTGGCAGTGATAGTACTGTATGTGTGTTACTGTTAACTGGGCAAATACAACAGTGTTACATCAGCAGCTTCGGCTAGATAAGTAAAATTGGGCATCACTGATCTAACACACCGTTTTCTTCTCTCCATCCCCAAACACATACATATATACAGAGTAAAATGTAGGTCTTATAATACCCTTTATTGGGTTGTTGTGATGAATTGATTTGTACGGTACCCAAAGCTGGTCCCTTTTTTCAAGTGCATCTACGCCTCCTCTGCATTCACCCACACTTCAGGAAACAAACTCAACATTCAGTCACTTGTCGGGATAAACGTACCAAGGCAGCTCTGCAGTATTTTCGTCAGCTCCTCGAAACTGTGTAGTTAAATAGGCTCTGGCCTGATCACATAGCATATGGTGCCAGGAGTTTTCTGTTATTGTCACAACTATACATCACAGACCACCACTGAGCAACATGAAGCATTTTTATTTGTGGCCTTCAGGATTTAATTTGCATATAAAAGCAATACTAGTACTACCTTGCCGTTCTAAATCTAGATCGTGCACACTATATATTTGACCACTATCACCATATCTGTTTGGATGTTTCTCATTTTACTCTTGTATTATTACTTGAGTCAAGAGTAAGACACTTAGCTGAAGCCCCTTGAGAAGACATCCAGATAAAAGGTCTATAAAGCAAGCTAGGGAATTATTTCTTTTAAACACACAAGAGCTGACATGGCACTCTAATTATGTAATCGCTGATTGCCTTCACAAACTCTAATGAGCCTAAAACCAATCAAGAGAAAATCAAGCCGCCTCAAGCTGACGGACTTGCCACTGGGATTCTTCTAAAATGTCATTTTACAGATATTTCACCTTAACACCACCACTTCACTGGTGCATTAAACACATTTAACTACACAGACACAACTGTACAGCCAAAAACATGTTTTGTGAGGTTACGGTGACCTTGACTTTCGATGTTTGACCACCAAATTCTAATCAGTTTATCCTTGCGTCCAAGTGAACTTTTCTACCCAATTTGAAGAAATTCCCACAAGGCGTTTCTGTCGTGTTCAGAAGAATGGGACGGACAGACAGACAGACGGATGGATGGACAGGCAGACAAGCCAAACCAATAATGCCTCTGGCCATGGCTATCGCCGGTGCGGAGGCATAAAAATCTTACCTGACTTCACAGGAGTGGACACTGAGTTCTTTGTGGAGAAGACCACTGGTCAAGTTGTAGACCAGTACCGACCCATTACTGGTGCCTGGGAAGAAGAGAGAGAGACAGTAGAGGATGAGGAATATGATGCAGACTGACACAGACAGAGGTCACAAGTCATACAGATACTGATCTTAGCAGCGTCTAGCCCGCAGCAGGATCAGAGAGATGGCGTGTCAGTGTGACAACCCTGTGTGTTCCCTGTCACCGCAGTAGGTGTGGATAGAGGCAGCACATCAAACCCTGTCACCAAGCTCACAGCCTGGGAACATTGCACCGTTTCATCTGCTGCTGGCAAAATAGCACAACAGCTCTATCCCTCCCCAAACTCTACCCGATTAAATACTGCAGGTGACATTTGATACTCTGATCAGAAACACAGAGGATGTTTGACAAAGTGATGGTTTTTTTTTTCTCCACATTTGTTCATACTGTAACAGAGAAAATCAAACCAAAATCTACTTCAAGGCTATAATTGATGTGTACTTATCTGGGGAAAGTTTCCAACTAGAAAACTTAAAATTAACAAACTCAATTTATAACTTGTTTAGCATTTGGAGGGAAAGTTTATGTTTTGTTGTTTTTTTTTTTTGTTTTTTTTAGTAATTGCCTGGTTCAGATTCAGTCAAAACAAATTCATATGAAATGTGGAATGATTTAGCATCTTGTGGAGATTTGAACATGTGACATTTTAGCTCCTCTTCTTGAGATTTTAAGAGCCCATTTTCAAAGAATATGCAATAAAAGTCCTAATCTACACTGACATCATATTTACTCTGTGGAAACTTTCCTTTAATGATGATATCAGTGTTTTTTATGGTTTTATAGAATTCCATATTTTATTAATGGGAAAAACAAGCAGCTGTAAAAAGCAAAAAACAGTTGAGGTTACAACCTAAGCAACGAAGCTGAAAGACAGCAATTGAAAATAATTACTCAGGAGTGAGGTGAAAAAAACTCTGCAGCAGATGTGAAAGCAAATCAAAAGTCCATTTCCATGATGTTTGGAAAGTGTTTAACAAGGTTTAGGGGATTTCTTTTTATTTCTGCGATGAACACAGGCAGGTGCAGAAGCCCTTCCAATTCTATAATTATCATGAGCGTGATGGAACTGGGCTGATGTGCCCAGTCCCTCTGCAAAGGACTGCTCAGTCTGCACTGGGCCACAGCATGACGACCACATGCTGACACAACATCTGGAGGTGGTGATAGGCAGTGCCACATGGGCATCTGTGTGTCTGTGTGTGTGTCCTCCCCTTCTGCTCCCTGTATAGCTGATAGATGGCGTGCAGTGTGGGACTGTAGGAGGTTTCAGCAAGAAGTTGGGCAAACAGAAAGTGGTTTTTGGAGAGTTGCCTCTCAACGTTTGCTGTGAAGATTATCAAGAAGATAATGTCCATTTACATGGCCTTTAAGTTGAGGTGAGGGTGAGAGAGGTTTCATTGTGATTCTGGGACAGATATTTGAAATATGACAGAGAATAGAAAACTGACTCTTTACCCACAACACTGTAGAATGTAAGAATCTATTGCCCATCAGCAGACACACCAATCAAAAAGATGCCATTTATGGCGTAAGTAGCCATAGTGATGCTCCTCAGTATTTGACAGTTGTTCAGTTGTTCCAAACAGTGCTCGGTCACTTTGATGCTCATTCATCTAGGCTTGAGGCACTTTTTCCATTTTGAGTTACCCAAACATTTTTGATAACAAATGAGGTTCTGCAACTCTTCTTTCTTACTCTTACTTGCCAAAGGTTTGAAGAAGATTGAAGATGAAGACTGATTCCCCTCAAACTGGGGTTAGGGTTAGTGCGGCTCTCTCCAAAAATAGCCAAATCTGCCGAAATATAAAAAATGTAAGTGTAAAAACATCAAGTTGTCTTTTTACAAGGGGTTGTGGACTCTTTCATGACCCGGCACAGTGAAGTTTCTGCTGGTTGTCTGGCAAATTCACTGTAACAGCTAAACTGAAGTAAGCCACTGCTCCAGTGCAAAAAAAAATATTAGTGAGCCAAAAAGGTGCTGGAAGGCAAATTTTATTACCTTTGGACCGAGCCAAGCTAGCTGTTTCCTGCTGTTTTTTATGCTAAGCTAAGCTAACCAGCTGCTGGCTTCATATTTACTGTACAGACATGTCAGTGTCATCTAACTCTTTGCAAGTACTAATCCTTTAATTTAGGCCAATGCCAGCAACACACTTCAGCAAATATGTTTGAAACTGAATCATGGCTAATCTATATATATAGTTATGGTTCATCTCTGCTTCTTCATAATACACTGAGGAAATGATTTGGTTTTCTCAATCATTTCGCAAAATTTGACAACGCGCAACAGGTGCTGCACACCTGGCGAGGAACTATGGGTTTGTACATCTGTAGTAATTGTTTAATAATAATAAAGCACATACAATTCTACAACAGATTACATAATTATTTGCTTGTTTCTGTAACATGCAGATCCCATCTCATTTCCCCAATTGAATGACTCACTTAATGAATCCCTTTAGAGTAGCATAAAATTCTTCTCCACATGATAGGAATCTTTATTTTGCACCATTTGTTGGATTAAAATTCAATTTGATACTAACCTAACAACTAATAGGTTTCAACACCAGGCTCAGGTGATGACAGAGCTGGACAATCCTTAGTTGAACCCAACTCCACATGTAAGTGTGAGTTGGCAGAAGATAATGTGTACCCTAGACTGGAGGCTTTGAATAGATTCTTTTGTTGGCTGCAAATGTAATTGATATTCCCGTTGACAGACCACTGGATCTGAGAACGAGAAGCAGTCCATCTTATAATTGTTTTGCTTTTTGAGGTGCATGCTTCAGTAGTGGCCTTTAAATCAGTTCCCATATTTTGCAATTCTACTCTTAATGCTGTTTCATTTTGCAGATCCAAACAATGCAGAAAAGAATTGCTGTTGGGCAAAGAATGAATAACTAAATTAGGCATGCCGCCATCAGATGATTAAGAATGGATGTTGGTGTGTCAGTGTTTGAGTACATGTCCCTGAAAAGCAAAAGGCTCTGGGTCTTGTACCTATCAGTAATGGAGCTGTCAAGTCCAAAAGATTACAGCTTTTTAGATAGGAGACCTGACAATGGTGCTTCCGGGTAGCTAGGTTGGCTAAACAGCTTCTGTAACCTCCTTGTCGGAGGTAAAGAGCAAGAAAGACTGACAGTAGCGAAAAATGGAAGACAAAAATTGAGAAAACCGACATGGGAATTTCTGCCTCCTGTCTAACTGTAATGAGGCTGTGGATGGCAATTTCAACCCCGAGTACTTTCACAGCATCAGCAGAGAGCTCATCTCTTTCTTTATTTTCACATAGTGGAAGGTGTAAAAACTTGGTTTCCCTTGGCTGTGCCTGACTGGTGTTGCATCACCAGGAGTCAACGAGTCTCCATTCTAACTCAGCTGCACATTAGATAGAAACCTCATGTAGACTTAAACAGAGGCCAAGACAGAGACTGAGTTGTAACTGTCATGGACTCATCCATGGATCACTCTGGATTTACTGATTAGGTGTATTCTCTGGGTCTTGGTAAACAGGAAAGGTGACAGATGCCAACGCCTGCCAGAACACCTGTCACAGCACCAACCTAAGCATCATTACTGAGGAGGTGACAATTGCAATTGTAACCCAGGAATGTATTCAGTTTCTAAAGCATGAGAGTGAGGCGAAGTACCAAGACTCCAAATACGGCAATTTCTAATGTGATTATAACTCCTACCTTTTTATGATAGCATATTCTTAACTGTGTTTGTATAAATAATAGCCTCAAGGTACCGTTTTAATTAAATATACTTCAGCTTTTGAATTGCCTGGACATACCCTTCACTTTTCAGCAGAGATTGCAATCTCCATCTAAATCTCCACTGTAGTTATTCAGTCCCCCAAACTTACGATTCACAGGCCAACTCACAGGGAGTGGAATAAAAGGCACATTTCAATAATGTAGCTAGAGACTGTTTAACTACTTGACTCTGCAAGATGACTATGGGGACTTGACAAATGATGTGCAAAGAAAACTCAATCGCCCTGTTCCAGTTTTAGATTCAGAAGGCCACTGGGAACAGCTGTGCCAAGTCAACCCCACACCATCTGCGACATGATGTGCTCCTACTGCACCCACTCCAAACTCACACACAGATTCGGAAACACAATGCCACATCCCTGACTGAAAAGGGTTTTTGAAATGGCTGCTTTTGAGAGTATAGTGGCTGTTTTTTTATTTTTTTTTAGGTAGAGATGCCCTTTTATTTTTGACATAACACATTTGAGACAAACCTGTAAATAACAGGTGGAGAAGAGCAGTGGTCATCTCTTAAGGCCCTTTAGAACTATTGCAGTTATTAACGTGCAGCAAATTTAAGAGATGTATGTGTTCCACCACACTGGACTTGATGCACATATCAGAGATGAAGACTCCCAGTGAAAATGGTTCTAAATGTGTACGTTGAAGGCGTTATTATTTATCTGCTTGTCTGTAGCTCTAAGGGAGGCAATGTATCTCTAAAGGTATGATTAATTTATATGGGCTATGACAGGGGACTGAGCGCAGCCTATTTATCAGCTTGACAACTAAAGTGAAGGTTTGCTGTGTTGGGGAGAGGACAGCTGTATGCCTGGACCTTAGATGCTTAAATGGAATTTGGTGCACCGGCAAGTACGTGTGCGCACACATAGACATACACGCATACAAACACATGCACACATAAAGCAACAGACGGAAAGACAGACAAAAACAGAGGCACATTACATACGCGATTCTGCTCTTAATTTTCCATTCAAATTGAAGCTTGCATAATTTTATGCATCATTACTGTGGGGGAAGATAAGGGAACAGCGTCTGAACAACATTGCTATGCTGATATAAAACAAATAAATCCAAACTTTCACTGCCTCTCTCTCTCTCTCTCTTGCCTCGCAGCTGTCTTGGGGGAGTAATAGCAGAGGCTATTTGATATTTCAGTCTATCCCTTTTGCATCATTTGCTGAGACCGCACAGTCAGATTTGATGGACTGCTACTCTCTCACTTTTGGCCTCAAAAAGTCAAATTCACAGCAATGATTTGTATAACCCTACAGTTAGCATTTCATAAACTCAAAGATGAGAATTTGAAATATGTCAAGGGGGTTCAACAAAAGTATCAGTAAGTTTTAGAACACTTTGTAATGCCAACTTGCATAGTTATCACTAATTGGATGGCAAAGAGCATAATAAAAGTCAACATTTAAAGTCAAATTTAAATTGACATCTACTTTGAGTAACACTGGGAATCGCTGGCCTGGAGGTTGTGAATAGATTCTTTTACTCTGACAAGCCCCTTAGGCAGAGCATAATAATGACTATATCTGATAATTGTGCTGCTTTTCTGAGGTAAAGCCCTGCTTGACTCAGTGTTTGCCTTCATATCAGTAGCTGTTAATTTCCTGTTTTGTGATGAACTGACGTTTGAGGTCTTGCTCTGCTATTCATTTCCAGTGTTTAATAAGTCTTATTTTTCAAACACAAACCACAGACACACATTGACAAAGGACCTGGACGTGCAAGCGATTAAATTGTGTAGCTGCAGCTGCATAATCATTCAGCCCTTTGCCCTCCAAAGCACTCGGCACTCGCTGGGGTGTTTTGCGCTCTCATCACTCGGCTGCAACAATTCATAAATCAGACCAGACAAGCTTTTTCTTCTCAATGTCCAAATCTGTCGTAGTTACAGATGATGGCATGATGAATGACAACCCCTGAGTACATTTAATTCAGAGGGAAATATTATTCTTTTGACTCCACTACATTGTAATATCTAACACTTTAAAAAGGAGGGTACTCTGCATGAGTACTTTGTTTTGCTAACAGCACTTCTTATTTAAGTAAAAGTTTGAAGAGAGGACTTTCACTTCATTACTAAGGGTAAAGAATTTGAATTCCTTGACCATTCAAGTTACAGAGGTGTAGTATAAAGGAGCCTAAACTCAAGTTCACTAGTCCTTTTAGAAGGGAAATGAAAGGACCAAGGCAAGACCTCTGGAAAGCGTTGGTAAGATGGGGTTCATGTAAACAGTGACAGAGAAATAAGCCTTGCTGCTCCGGAACACAACATTGATTTTTGTCTGTGAAAACTAAGGTGAAAGGTCCAGGCTGGACTTGTGTCCTTTCAGGTAGAATATTACACTAGGTGTGATGTGGAGATCATGCAGTTAAAAGTAGAGGACTCTCCTAGTACATGAGTTAAGATTTGTTTTTGTTTTTCCAATTAAGAGGTTACATTTGCCAAATCAGAAATCTATCTATTCCAATCACTGTTTCACTGCTGCTATGATACTTTGACATTGACAAAGTTAATGCTTTGACTGTCACAGTCTTGGAAAACATTCTACTAAACACAGGTAAATATTTCATGCATGCAATGTGAGATTAGTGTCTTATTACTGGGTAGGACCTCACTTTGTTGGAAACAATCCTTTGAGATTCTGGTCCATGCTGACATGATTGTATCCCATCATTTCTGCAGATTTGTCAGCTGCACATTCATGCTGCCAATCCCCGATTCTACCACATCCCAAAGGTGTTCTATTGGATTCAGATCTGGTGCTGGGGAGGCCACTGAAGTTCACTGAACTAAATGTAATTTTCATGAAACCAGTTTGAGACGACTTTTGCTCTGTTACATGGTGCATTATCATGCTGGAAGAACCCATATGGATACGGTAAATTGTGGCCATAAAGGAGTCCACATGGTCAGCAGCAATACTCAGATAGGCTGTGGCAATCAAAAATTGATTGATTGGTATTAAGGGGCAAAGTGTGGCAAGAAAACATTCCCCTACCAATTACACCGCCACCAGCAGCCTAGACTATTGACACAAGGCAGTTTGGATCCACGGAGTCATGCTGTTGAGGCCATATTCGAAAACCCCACCATCTGTGTGGCTTAGCCGAAATCCAGATTCATCAGACCAGGCTACATTTTTCCAGTTTTAAATGTGTTATTCATTCTGAGATGCTTCTCTGCTCACCACAGTTGTAAAGAGTTGTTATCTTACGGAATATGTTACTGTAGCCTTTCTGTCAGCACCAACCAGTCTTGCCATTCTTCTCTAACCTCTCTCATCAACAAGGCGTTTCTGTCCAAGGAACTGCTGCTCATTGTGAGCAATGGTTGTATTCTCCGAGCTGTCTGCAGAAGTTGACTTCATGCAATGTCCATGGCCTTGCTTTTTAAAGAGTTTGTGTGTGTGTGTGTGTGTGTGTGTGTGTGTGTGTGTGTGTGTGTGTGTGTGTGTGTGTGTGTGTGTGTGTGTGTGTGTGCCTGAGTAAGCATAAGACAGTTTATGACAACTTTTAAAAACCATGTTATTTCTTAACAGCTACTTGTTTCATACAGTTCAGAAATTTGTTCTAAACTCTGTTGCTACACGCATGTTTCTAAATTGTGGATACACCAATGAATCCTCATACAGAGTGACTGAGTGAAACTCTTGCAACACTGGTCACAGACGTAAGGCTTTTTCTCCAGTGTGGATACACTGATGAACCCTCAAATGGTAGGACCCCCTTTGTGTGATTTAAGTTTTATTGACAATGCACTTCTTTAAACAAAGACCATCAACTCCAAATAAAACAGCTGAAGAAAGCTTGTTTTCTTCCTACCGTTTACGTGTGATTGAAGTACCAATTTTTGCAGGTTCAAGGCTGCCTTCATGTAGGTCAGAGGCAGAAAGGTTTGACAGATGCACTGATGGTTTCCATGGTAACCAGGGCCAATTTCAATTCAAAAGGTTCCAATTCCAAAAGCTTTGTAAAATAACCCTTGTAAAATCACAAAGCATTCCATGCCCCAAATATCTGATATTAGACACCTGACAGTTTCACAAAACTGCGCTCTGAGCAATAAACTAATAAAAAAATCTGTTATTATGGGAATTGGTCACTTTATTCAGCTGAGTGAATAAATGCATTATTCCAATTAACTAAAGATTAACGTGATTACCATAAGCATGGTAATGTTGAAGGATTCCACAATAGTGTGCTGTCATGTTAATATTAGCATCATCTTAGTGCCTACTGGCTGACTACCAGTTGGGCAAAGAGAGCTTTTTCACCCCTCAGTGGGCTGAGACCCAACTAAAACCTCACCTCATCATATCAACCGGGGCCGGATCAAATGTCAGTTGTAATTGTCTGGACCTGCAGACAAATCTATAATCTAAATCAGCACCAAACAGTATTTATGAAGCATTTACTTATGTTCAGTAAAACTATTTGTTGACATGACTGTGACAGAGAAAAGCAAAAACACAAAAACAGTTCATCCATCATTGGTTTTGTCTTTGAGGGCCAGCACTGATGCAACTGGTTATTATCTGAAACAGCAACCAGTCATGATGAAACAAAACAACATACTGAATACAAGTGCAAACATTACTGTCAGATTTTTGGAAAACACAGAAACTACACTTAAAAGCATACCTTGTGCTGGACTTTGAGAAGTGCTGATGTATGATAACAATGCTGACACATTATGAGCTCTGTACAGTGGAATATATTTCAGAATACTACCCAGTACGTTCTCGTGGTACAGATCACAGCTTTCACAGCTCTTATTACCTACCTACAGCCAGCAGGGGTTGGTAGTGGTTGATGTTTTTGGTGGTAAGTGGCGGGCACATGCGAATGGCAAATGGTGGCAGCGGTAGACCAGACAGAAGGCCAGTCAGCAGGAACTTCAACTGGACCTCTTGCTGGTTGGATGATGGAGGAGGAGCCTCACCAGCTATCAAGGTCTGGCCTGGAGATGAAACCACAGCATGGACAGGTTTAAGGTGGGCGATATCAAAAACACTACCTTTCAGCTGCAACTCCATTGATGGAACAATTAAAAATGTCAAACAACAGTGAATATAGCATCTGTGAGATTGGTAGAAGAACAGGACGGATTTCCCTTTCCCTTTGTTGTAACTTGCAGAAAAAGAGTGAGGGCTGCTTTTTACTGCATCTTAACCCAGCGCATACAATCTTCAATAAATCAATATTACAACTTACATCACAGTTTATGTGATTGGATCTCTAAGCTGGCGTGTCTGATTAGGTTTTGGCCCCTGATCCAAGTCCTTTAATATCGTGTGTGTTGATATAACTGTGTCCAATTGAATATTTAAGCTCACATTAAAATTAGTCAAGCTGATCCAGTTTAGATGATATGTCTGGCAATATTAAGAAAAGGCTGTCTGTGTCACAACTCCATTTTAATGATTCCCTAGAACTTTTTCTACAATATTCTACAGTATTTTGCATGAAATCTGTGGAGAGAGTAGTTTCAGCCTGGAGAGGATTCAGACAGCTACTCTGACGTAACCATCCGTAACAATACTTCATTAAAATCGCTTTCTGCAGTTTATTTGTTCATGCCAATTCATAGTTCACTTGTTTGCAAAAATGTGTTTTATATATAATGCAGGTTACACTATTTAAATGGAGCACAAGAAAACAACAGGCATACACGGAGCACTATGTGTTGCACTGAACAAAGACATCAGACAAAACTAAACACAAACCCCAGAAACAAAAATTAAGACACAAACAAACTACCACCTGCAGCTGAAGAACTGACATTAACATCATGAACTATTGAACAGCATCACAAAGTAGCTCCTGCTACAACTCCAGATGAGGCTGCATATACATGAGACAGACATGGTGTCCTAATTCCGTGCAGGTGTGACTCATCCTACATCAAGTGCTGCGGCACAGTGTCATTTGTACCCTGACAAAGGCATAAGCTGAAACATGTTGGAATAAACCTAATCTTTTTTTAGCACGGAGGAGAGTGTGTGGTTATCTCTCTTTCCCTCTTTCTCTTTTGAATTCTGGATACATATTTGCAACAGAGCTCATTAGCACTCTAACGTATAAAACCTTCAACTTGACGATCTACGCCGAAAAGCTCACGCAATGTGACTGCAGCTGGAGCCAGCAAAAAAGAACCAGTACTGTTTGTTTCATTAAGCTGTGGCCTCAGTTATCAAGTTGGCCAGCTTTAATGATCTCAAAGATGTGGTGGTGAGTTGAGACAACTACGCCACAGACCCATGTTTTACACAGGAATATCTATAGGCCTCATCCAGTTAAATCTACTTTGCTGATTTCATCAAATTTCTAATATCAGGCGGTCACACTTAACAGCGTTTTTCACATAAACATAAGCCTCAGGTCCTTTAATATTTTGAAATACCTGAACACATATTTTGACTGAGGCTTGGATGTTGATGGCAGTACCCTTCACAATCAGACTGTTAATGACTACACTTTATATGCTCTAAATGGGCAATCATCTACATTTGTATATTTGCTGCAGGGCTTTGTGACACCCTCTGAGTGTGCAACAACCTTGACGTTATAATTGGCACCGGCTGAAAAATCCATTTTGTTTATATTCCATGCAACATAATAGCCTTCTTTACATTGGAAATTTTATGTCTATCTAAATGTGCGTCATTACAGCTTGGAGATATAATTAAATGAGACGGGGACAGAATTCCCAACAAGCCAACGAGTCAATAAAAACAAACCATTGATAGAATATATTACCATGTGCAGCAAATGAAAATATGAAATGAAAGCAAATATAGCTTTTTAGGTCACAGTTCTCGCCTATAGCAATGATCACACTGATGCCTTTCTTATGTTGGCCAATCAGCATCAGATCTTAACAACAAGCTGGTTTTTCACAGAATTGTAGCATCCTGCAGACCAGTTACATTCCCTCAAGTGCTTTAGTCAGCAACTGTCAGACAGAGCTATTGCGACAGACAGTAGCTGGGTCCAGTGTGTGTGTGTGTGTGTGTGTGTGTGTGTGTGTGTGTGTGTGTGTGTGCGCGTGTGTGGAGAAAGACAGCAAAATCCCTCTTATGCCAACATAACTACTAGTGCTCCACCTCCCCAAGGCCTTCCTGGCACTGGCAGTTTGACTTTCACTGAATACAAGTGGCAAACACAAGAAAAAACAAAAACCAAAAAAAAAAAAAAAAGGAAAAAAGAGAGTCCTGCATCTCATTACAATTTTATACCAACATTCATCTTTTGATCGGCAGCTCTTTTCTAAATAAACAGTGAGAAGAGAGACAGGGTGAGGGGAGAATACTTGGGAGAGAGTGAAATAGAAGTATATCATAAGCAAAAGGATGAGATGGTAAAGAGATAAAAGTGAAAGACAGGAATGGCCAAGAACCCATGGGACTCTTTGTGCAGAGCCATTCAGCTTGGGAAATAACACTGGCCTGTGTCGTGCGCAGAGGAGAAACCAGCAGTCACACATTAAAGCAGAAAGTGAAGGAGAGCCCCGAGCCTCACACAACTCACAGAGGTACAATAAAAGATATAAGAAGGCCTGATGCACACAAACATTCACACAAATACAACCATGTTTCCTTCATTCTTGAGTTTTCACATTTTCTCTCAAAAATGAAAGTCATTCTTCTATGGAGAGGGAGTACGCTTTTGCTGCAATAAGAAGTGATGTACGTGACATTCTCTGTGGCATTGTAGATGGGGTTGACAGTGATGTGGACGGTCATACCGATCATGCTGTTGAGAGAGAGATCCTGAATCCTTTTCTGGTTTGGACCCAGTGGAGCTCCACAAAATGACACAGGGGAGTAGAGTGGCGACAACCCCGAACTGACAGAGAGTGGGGAGAGAGAATATTAATTGAATACATTTTTTTCCACATGAAAGCAAGGCGCACATCCATTATTGAAAGCAAGTGAATGGGGAGTGATAAATGAATATTGCTTGTGCGAATGATGGATGTGATCCGCTTTTTAATAAATTACTGACCCAGAGGGACACAGCAGCTTTCGCAGAGGATGACATGTGTACTGATTCCTTCTATTGATTAGATGCTGCTGACTTAAAAAAAAAAAGAAAAAAAAAAAGAGATGATTCCTAGAAAAATAATTTTCATGACTGCTGATGGAGTTTGATACACTGGCCGCTTCATCTAAGATTGAACAGATACAGCACAGTGACATGCCTCACCCTCAATAACTTAATTTATCTGTAGATGCTCAGCACACCGTGACAAACACCATGTCACAGAGGGAATTATAATTTATGTCAATATATCAAACCTGGGCCAAGGCATGTTTTTAGGATTTGTTCTGGCTTTGAAATAGGAACACTGTGTACCAGAATATCTGAGCAATTACAAGCAAGCATCAGAATATCAATGTAATTTAGTGTGAAAGACAACTGCCATCATCTGAACAGTCCGGAAATAGAAAACCCACCTGTCTGAAACTTCAAGAAAATAAAACTCAAACAAAACTATAATAAGACACTTCATCATAGAGAGGCAAAAAGAAGAATATGTCAACGCTCCTTAATTCACTGCTGTAGATTTCTGTTGTTTTCCCAAATTAAACTGGTTTGCTCACAGGCAGACAAACCTCTCTCAGCCTCACACAGGAAGGTAACTTAAGAGGGAGATACAAAACTGTCTCCTCGACAGCAGCAAGGGAGTGTTCCATCAAAGGCAAGCAGGGCTCATCAACGTGAGCTAAACTCTCTGCACCCCTACATACGCCAGTCACTAAGAAGACTAAATTTAGGTCAGAGGATTATGTAGTTTAAAGTCAGTTTCAGTCACCTTACAAAGTAGTCAAACTTTCCTTCTTGCCATTTCAGCCACCACCCGCAAAAACTGTAATATAGCTTGACAGAATGATTTGCATATGTGTGTGTGTGTGTGTGTGTGTGTACCTAGGATTACAGGCAGCCTTGCCAGTGTGGGCTTTGAGCTCCCACAGCATGACTCTGCCGTCACTGACCATCAGCCCAGCATTGTTTTCGTTGACAGGGCAGATAACCATGCGATATGGGCGAACTGTCTTGGTAACTCGGATGGCATCACACTGAGAGCGGAGGTCGTAGACGAGCTCCTGGACACTCTGTTCTGGATCTGAGGGAGAGAGGGATGGAGAAAGAAACAGAGAGACACAAAGGAGATTAAAGTGGTCGAAAGGTAAGGAAAGAAAGTGTGACAGTAAGGGAGAGTGGAAAACAAGAATGGTGGGAGATAAAAACTAATCAGATGGAATCAGAGCAAATTGGTGAAGACATGAATTGAGGTGCATTGAAAAAAAAAGAAGGAAAAAAAAGTGAAAATTTGGAAGAAGACACTGAGTAAATTTTAACAGTAAAGGGAATGGAGAAAGAAAGAGGCAGGGAGGTAGATAATGGTGCAATTGAGAGAAAATGCAAGTGAGAGACCAGAGAAAACAATTTCTGAGGAGGTTAGAGGAGGAGCGTCGCGAGGTACAAGAAAGGATTTAAAGAAGATAAGACAAGAAGAAAAGGAAATGAGAGAATAAATGACTGCATGAGAGACTCACAAAGGACATGGCAGGAAAAAAGACAGATGAGTAGACAGTGGAAGAGATTGCAAGAAGAGTAAGAGAGGAAGGGAGAGATACAGCGAGACAATGGACTCCCATCGGCCTATAACATTAAGCCAAAGATAAATGAGACAGTAAGAGGCTAAATGCCCACTGGAGCATAGAGACAGACTCAGACTGCAGTGCAGTTTGGCTGAATAGACGACGACACTGTGACAGCACAGGAGCGACAGTGGTTTGTGAGTGAGTGCAGTGCAACCGGCATGTGCTGTATGTATAAGTGCGCATCTATGCGAAGACATTTCATACCTGCTGCCTCCTCTGGAGTGGTAGTAGAGCGACACACTCGAAGGGTGATGCACCCGTTCTCATGGAGACAGTAGAGGGCGTCCCGCTGAGCACAGGGAATAACCTAAACACAGGGAGAGAAAGAGAAGCAGTGAATGATCACAGAATGAGAAGTCTGTATGTGTCATTTTTTTTGATTTACTACAAACACAAATGTAAACAAAAGCAAAGCTAAATCGAGCCCCTCTGTCAGCCTGAAAAGATGAGGACTTTTGTCATTTAAAAAGTAACTACAGCAACTAGCGACAGACTTTAAGCTGATCAGTAAATTTTAATAATGATCAAGCATTCATCATTGATCACTTTTAGTCATTTTTGTCTTGGTCACTATGTTGCCACAAGGCCATGTCTCACATAGATGTTTGACCCCTAACATTTTAATTTAACTTATATTTTAAATGCTCTAACTCCATTTATACAAGTGAAGTTGCACAAAATATTACAAACACTTTCCCATATAGTGCAATACAAATCAACATCACGACAATTTGCAGCCTTTTCAGGCGGCCATTGAGATGCATCAACACCTCATTGAAGTTGAGCATTTCAACTTTAGTGATAGATTTTGTATCAGATTGCATTAGATGTGCAGCTACTATATGTGTACCAGCTCTGTGTACACTGTGTATGTGCCAAATCTGACAGTGTGTAGTATAGATGTTCATGTGCCTATATTTCGTGGCCTTTCCTTGGCTATTGGACCTTCTACATTCCAGGCTGAATATTTGTTGAAGCTGTGTCATCAGTCATGCAAATTGGCTGCATGACAAGCACTTTATAACACTTAGAGAAGGGAGGCGTTGGCCGGACAGACCCTGGGCGGCTGAGTAATCCCCCTTTACTCCTGCTCTCTGACTTCAGGACTTACTCCTTCACTACAAAGGCTCGTTTTACCTTTGTACTATTTAACCGTGGATGCATTTGTTCAAAAAAGAACACTGACAAGCCAAAGAAAGTAAGATTTATGGAAGTATAATAGAATATAGAACATAACGTAATTCCTTACGCACCAAAAATGTCAATTGACCACGTTGATAAAATAAGGAATAGCAAACTGGCCCCTGCATGCGCATATAGGCATGAACTTCAAGGCTATACATTTAAAAGGGAATATTATGGCTCATATAGAGTGCAACAACCGTAGTGGAAACCATGAGATCTACTCAGCGTAATGACAAGCCACCACGACAGTCCTTCACAGACAGACACGGAGTGTTAGGGGTGAAGGCAGAGTGAACAGAGTGACATTAACAGTTTCTGCTCCAATATTGGCTCTGGAGCCGTGACAAATCCTCTACCTAATACCTCCACAGCATTCATCAATTTCCAATTAGAAATCCAGACTCCAAAAGATGGGAATTGGCACCTAAAGGTCACTAGTGCTGCTGAATGTGACTACAGAAAGAAAGTCAGACAGTATGTAGGCTGGTGGGATTTTTTTTTGCTGTAGCTAAGGACTGCATGGCCTTGCTGTGCTGTCACCAGACCTTGATGAGGTGAACACGGAGAGGGAGGAAGAAAAGTGGAGAACTTTATCATTCACGGCAGGGGGAATTGGCTTCCCGGAAGAATCATCCATAAAAAAAAGACAGAATTTGGTAAAGCGCTTCTAGTAATGCAATAAAAATAGAAACTGTGCACAGGGCTCATTTGAGGGGAAGGAAACATGGTGATGTAAGAAGTATGTTAGAGTGAGACAGCACAGTCATCTTTTCATTTATCTCACCTTGACCAACAAAGATGCAGCGCGAACATTTTGGAAGTTGTCTTTGAATGTAACTTCCAAATGTAAAGCAGAAATGTCTCTCTGCATCACATTCTTAACCATCAGAAAAAGGGTGTAGAGCTGAGAGACTTCTCACCTTCAGTAGTTCAAATTCAAAACTGCGTTGCTCTTTTTTACATTTTCCATTTCCACAAACTCTAATTCTGTCAAGTTTTACAGAGACCCTTACCACACAGAATTTGCTGATCATGTGCACAGTGCCTCACCTGAGTGAAGGGCACCCCAGAGCGCTCAATGGCCACCACACCAACCGTCTGGCTGAGCTCCAGGTCCAGGATAAGGATCTCTCTGGGATAAAGTAGCAGCATGTGGTTCCTCTTGGATGGCAGGTAGGACAGCTGCAGACAGTCGTTCAAAGTCACCGCCTCTGCACTACAGATCCACATAGGAGAGTAAAGACAGGAATGTACACAAAGTAAGAAAAGGAAATCAATTTCGGTGTCAAGATCATTTTTTAACTGACAAAATTTGGTACATCCTTGGAAATGGTAAGCCAAAGGCCTTTAAGAAATGAATTCATCTTTTGATAAGTTAACTCGAATTTCAGAGATAATCATGCCTGCAACTCCACCAAAATATCCAAGGATACAGCATTTCGTACATTTGGCTATTGTCTTGGTTTTGCATGTAATGCACTGTAACTACTAGAAATGAAGATGTAGATAACAGGATGTATTGCCTGCAGGCACGGTGTCAAAAATACAACACATGGATATGAAATATTCAAATGATATGCAGACCAATGTGAAGATGGATTAGAAAATCTTAAAACAAGCTTAATAAAAACTGTCTCATTTCATAGTTCAACTTGATCTTTATTCATGTCCTCCCATAGCGAAGGCTGAGTGAATTAGTTATTACTGTTGTTGTCTCTGAGAGTCTCAGGCAAATGAGGGAGAACTTAAAAGTGAATTTGGTCTGACGATGGGAGGCTGATGAATTAAGCAGGTATTGGCAGTAGAAAAAAATCCATTCCTTTACTTTGAGAGTCCTAAAAATGTAAAATATAAACTTAGTCCGTTTGCTGTAACTTCTTTCATGTGTGTTAATTACAAACACTATCATCCACAGCAGCAATCCAGTTCAATCTCTCTGTATGACAACAAAGCAGTCACTAACACTTTGTAGTTCAGTCAGAGAGAACAAAGGGATGATTTTCTCAGAATCTATGAGTGGGTCCATAACTATAACTCATTCCTACAGCTTCATTCCTCTAGGTCACGGTGAGATCAAATAAAGGAGAGACAAACTTTATAACACAATGCCGATCATTATCATCTAGGGGAAAGTATAATAGATAAAATGGACTCAACAGAGGAACCTTTAGGAGTTGCTGAGCTAAATCAGACAGTTACTGGCTCACTGAAGCCAGGCGAGGCAGAGATAGAGGCTGAAATGACTGAGCCACCAAAGGCAAAACATCAGAAAGAAACAGTGAAAGACTTCTGTGTCTTAGATGCAAAAAAGAAAGCAACAGATCTTCACAGAGAAAGAGGAAAAAACTGAAAAAAAGACATATCCTATAACCCCAAACCCTCCCAAAATATTCAGCTGTCCAATTTCCAAAACATCACACACTTCTCACATCTCTCTCTCTCTCTTTGCTGAGAATAAGGGATGAAGGCTACAGCAGTCAGTGGATCATACATAGTAATGTATCGCTACATGCATACATGTGCGCACACACACACACACACACACACACACACAGTGAGTCACGCAAGGTGTGTTTGGAGGAGGCTACCTCAAAGACACCTCCAGCTTCTATTGTTTAATCATGTTAAACAAACTTAAATAACCCAAATGTCATTAAAACCAAATACAATTTTTATACATTATGTAAGTACTTCAGCTTGAGCTTCTGAAGTTTAGACAATACAGAATAAACCCACTTGATACTGGCAGGCAGTGGTGAATAAATCATGACTTTGGCTCAAATGCACATGGGCACCAAATGTGTGCATAATTACATTTTATAAGTGAGCCCCGCAAGTCCTGGATAAAGGAAGACCAGCAGCAGCTGGACATATCTCACAACAGTGGGGACCAAAAAAGAAACAAGATGAAACTAAACTTGAAACTCTCATAAATCATCCTGTGGAAAATAGATAAAAATGTTTTTACAATATAAACCTTCGTAAACCTTGCCCACCTCAGCGGGTCAGTCAGGTCAGTAGGTTCTTGAAATTTAGATAGCTGATCTTTCTTGAGTTTTATGAAATAGGTTGGTACATTTTAGGATTTGCTCTTTCATGTCTTTGAATTTTATTTAATGTTTTTAGGTTGCCCTTCCTGGCTTTAAAAAACAACATTAAAATCCGTTTTGGTTACCGCTTTTAATGACAAAAAAACAGGCTGGCTTTTATTGTGAAGCAGTCACATCC
Organism: Seriola dumerili; assembly: GCF_002260705.1. Taxonomy (NCBI): domain Eukaryota; kingdom Metazoa; phylum Chordata; class Actinopteri; order Carangiformes; family Carangidae; genus Seriola; species Seriola dumerili. Next base: position 6,910,316 of record NW_019174328.1, read on the forward strand.
TGGTTACCGATTATTAAGACAGTGACAGTGAGTTTGTTTGGTTGCAGATTCACCAGTTGCTCTTTTGTTGATGCTCTTTGTTATTTCTGCCCCCAGAATTCCTGTAGTGTCGTTACCACGGTAACCACAGGTGTCTGAGATCTTAGGGATTGCTAGTTTTTTAGTGATTATAAATTTGTAAATATTTAAAAAAAATACATTTAGTTTGTCCATGTGTGTGTGTGTGTGTGTGTGTGTGTGTGTGTGTGTGTGTGTGTGTGTGTGTGTGTGTGTGTGTGAACAGGCATGCTGGCGTGTGAGTGTGAAACCAATTTCTGTCACTTTGACAAAGGCACCAAATTTGTGCTGGCTAACAACCACATTAATGGCTGCCTGATGAGACACTAATGTGCATGATATAGTTCTGTATTGAGGGAGTTTCTGATAACAGTCTGGGAGACCAGAGTCTTGTTTAAATCCCCCATCTATCAAACGGAGGTACAGAGGAGAGATACTGTAACGCACTGAACATGATAAACACCATAGCTTGACACACAGACAAAGGCAGACTGAAAGAATACAGCATTTTCAGTGAGAGGAATAACCAACGCATGAAAAGTGGGGGGAAGAAAGTGTCACATACCAACAGTAAACAAAAAGACCGAAATGGACAAGACAAGACAAGAGAGGCGAGAGAAAATAAAGACAAGCAAGATTAATGGACTGTTTGTTATTAGAGCTGACTGGGTGGGTGGACAGAGAGGCCGGGGTGCTGCTGCTATAAATAAGCCTGTTTGACAGTCACAACCGCTCAGGCAGGAAGCTGCCAGCACATCAAAAAAGGCTTTGGTTCCATTGCAACTTTTTGTAAAGTAATGCCTTAAACAGTTTTACAAGTTTGTCACTGAATGTTACAAAAATGAGGTTAGCCACTACTTTGTCTGTGTTTCAATATGACAAAATAATGTAGTAAATCTTCCAGGCGATAAATCTTCCCAGTTCCTCGGAGAAATCTAGGCGCTTCATTTCCTTACACTTGCTTTCATTTATCACCAGGTTTAACTGTAACTGACGACAGTTTTAACTCCTATAAAGTCTATATTAGAACTTAGGGCATTCGATCTGTTTCAAATCTTGATGGAAACGAGACTAGACACCATGTATGGATGTCCATTTCTGATTTTAATTGTTGGTTGCATTATAGACTGTTCCATAGTCAGGCTGGTCATCGAGCGCACCATGAGAAATCTCGATGGTCCGCCACATCGGTGGGCTGATCAAAAAATCAGATACGGCAGCAAACGGAAACGAGAGACAACATGATTACTGCAGCACATCAGCAAAGCAATAAAAGCCCTGTTAAAAAATAAAGGGTTTCTGTTCAATGAAACATAGTGTTTCACCTAGTGTTATAAATCCCTCTAAAACCACAGATCACCACCAAGACAGTAACTTCCAATTGTGTAACTTCAGCATTCACTCAACTCTATCTCTCACTCAGTCGCACACCAAACTCTTCACTGAGTTGAACAAACAAACAATCACAGAATGAAAACCAGGTCCAAACTCAATTATAATCTCACATAGCAAAGCCTCTTATTTCATCCTATTGCAGAAACATAGTTTCTGGAAAATCTCTCAGGTATTATAAAGTATATAGTTTTACCACATGTGTCATGTCATTTCTCCCAAACAGGAAAGCTGTCACAATTCACTTTCAACAGGTCAGTTCACTTGCTGAACAAGACTAGGTCAAAACCTAGTATATGAGTAGACCACATGTGGTCAGTGAGGGCGTAGTTTCAGATCTTTATCTGTTTGCTTCTCACCTCCTCTCTGTGCTCACATACACAGTTCTTTAATACAGCCGATTTCCCAACAAAGCTGTTTTTCTTTTACATGTTCAGAGTTTTGTTCTGGCTCAAAATGAGGCAGAGGCGGTACCCCCCCCTTATCATGAGCCCTCAGATGCATGTGTACTGCACCTTCAACTGGCTCAAGCAACCAAATTTTTACAGGCACCATACATAAGGAGTATCAGCTGATTTTGGGCTAAATGGGAAATTTTTTCAGTTATGTGACATTCGGCTGAGCAATGGTAGAATTATGATCACTCAACTCTATCATTCAGGCCGTCAGTCAGTCACTCACTCACTCACTCAAAGACACTTGCGATTATAGGACTGCCCCCACTGTCCAGCCAACAAAAGGGGGAGAGCAGCACAAGTTGATTTCATTCAAAAAATGGCATGTTGTTATGTTAATGTGCTCTCAAGACCACATCTTTTATTTTGTATTTTACACTCATATCTAATGGATGGAAACTCTGATTAATAACACAAGACATATTCAGTGCCTGAATATGTTGTGCAACAGCAAAGGACATAACATAATTAATGCATGCTGACAGGAACAGATTCACCACAGGTCAAGGGCACATATACAAACTTTGTAGCTAAAGATGCCCCGAGCATAAAAAAACAGTCTGATAAAATTGTCGCTTTGAACTCAGTTTCAATAAAATTCCATTGAGATGACCCTGAGCAATGCCCTTCAATCCCAGTTGCCGGAGTGAGGTTGCAAATGAACCTCACTTAAAATGCTGATCAGGCTGTGTGAGATTTCTAAAACTGATATGATCAAAGACATATTAAAAAAAATGTTCAAAATGAGTAGGAAATTGCACAGGTGGCCCACCCCCAATGAATTGCTGGCCACCTAGAGTCATGTTTTAAGAAATTAATGCATTTGATTCATTAATAACATGCTTGGAAATTAAAGCCATACAACTTTTTAGACCATCAGCATGATATGTATGTGTAAAGAATGTTTGAGTTTTCCCCTGTATTCTGAAATACAGTTATGGAAGTTCAGTGTAATTTAGTGGCACTTACGTGGGTTTTTCATTGGTGATGAGCACTTTGACCTTGTTGAGGGCTTTCTTGGCTCCGGTCGGGGCCGGGGCAGCAGCGGGAGCAGGTTTGGTGTGGGCCGGGCTTGCATGTGGGCTGGCAATGTAGACCTTTTTGCCAGCGCTGCCTGGCGGTTTGGAGTGGGAAAAGTCTGTGATAAAGACTATTCCTTCGCTGGTCAGCACTGCCGAGGGAGAGCAGGGAAACATTATAAAGGCGCTTATTAAGACCACAGCTGGACAGATTGTCAGTATTCTATTAGCAATTTAAAAAATCCTTTTCCTTTAGACAGTATATTGTTCACTTACGTGCCATATTGGACGGGTCAAAGGGGTCAAAAGAAAAGGAGAGGATGTTCTCAGCGTAGCTCTTCTTCCACAGCTTGGTGCCTGTGTCTCCATTCCACAGGACAATGTAGTTGGGAGGGTGGACGGCTAACAGCAAATCACGAGACGCATCCTGATTCCACAACCATTCCAAGTCTGACAGGGCAAGAGAGGAAGACCGAGAGGAGAATGTGGGAATGAAGAGGATGGGGATGTGGTGTGTGACAGGAGGAAAGACAGAGTGACGGTAAGAGCATCTTAATGAAAACAAATAGCCAACAACAGAGCAACAGCTCAAAGTTTCTCCTTGGCAGCTCTGGCAGAGTAATTTTCTATTTCTGTAGCGAGCTGAGGGAGAAAAAAATCGATTCAAGCCTGCACAATGGGGGTTTGTGGTAGATCCCTTACCTTGAATTGGTTTGGAGTGCTCCTGGATCTCACAATGAGCAGTGCCACTGACTACATCCCACACTATTATCTTCCCTGAGGCATCTCCCGAGGCCAGACGCAGACAGTATGGTGAGCTCAAGTTGTGGTAGTAGTTTTCTCTGGACCATTTCACCTAACAAACACACAACAAATGCTAAGCATCTGGTACAGGCTGCGGAAACATTTCCACAGTGTCAATGTCCACATTATGCCCCTTTTTTTAGTTTTAATGTTGCATGTGTGTGTGCTGATCTGGTGTTCATTGTTGTATTTCCTTATTTTTCTTTAAACTTTGTGTTAAAACAATTTTATGAAGTTGTTTTTATGCTAATGTTAAGCACCTTCAACTGCTGCTGTGTATGAAAAGCACCACACAAATAACATTGACTTGACTTCACTAAACAAAGTAAACAACAGAAGCTGACAGTAGCAGCATATTTCTCAAACAGAAGATGATAAATTTCAGTAATTAAACAACAGATGCCACAATCTTCTTGTTTACTGTAGACTTATTCTAACCCGGATTTTTTTTTTCCTGTATTTGTGCTTTTACACATTCTAACTAATAACTACAGTCCATGGAAATCTGGGCTTAGGGGAGAAAGATACAGAAAACGGGAGAAATCAGTTGCAGACCCTATAGGAAACACACAACATTGATATGAAGCCAGTGCAAGCTCTATACTAAAAAAGACAAATAACTGTATGTATGAACAAGCTGATGTTTAAATAATTGATTATGTCTATATATTTGTTCCTGAACAGCCTTGCCCTTTACTGGGGCTACTACTTTTTTCCCAGCAAGCTTTCCAGTGTCAGCCTGGGTGGTGAGGAATAGCCCGCTGCTGTGGCTGCAGTGCTTTACAAGATTAAAGTGTGCTTTGGAGTGAGGAATGAGAGCGTCGGATTGAGCCCAGGCACTGATAATCACTGTAGAATTTATTGCCCATTATTTACCCTTCTACGAAACACACAAGCATATGTACCCATACACACAAACAATGGGACTCTCTGTCACTTTAGAAGCAACCTTTATCAGTGTTGCTGGTGTGGGCTCAGAGAGTGAAGCAGAGCTGAATTTGTCGACTAGACAGAGGGACAAAAACAACTTAGTTCAACGTCAAACAATGCTGACATTAATACTGGGTTATAAAGAATTATTCCATGAACAGCTGTGTGTTTGTATTACACCGGGAAAGCCTAAAATTATCAAGAAACTGACATTAATGTTAAGGACAAAGGGCATAAGAGCAATAAAGATATTTAAAGCTTAAGCTTACAAACCAGTTTTTGCTCAAATATTCAATAAACACCGTCCGAAAACAGACTTTCTTCACCCAAAGTATTCTTTTCACATTAATCAGGTCAACCTGTCACATATTTCTTTTTTTTTACCTCCACTACACACCACTACACTACAATATTCTACACTAAGTTTTCAGTTCTTTTTCTGTGGTGTTTTTAGATTGTTTTTTTTCTCCAACCACTTACATTACTGACAGTTTTCAAATCATATTTTGCAGCCAATGGAGCAGAGCTACAACTATTAGACAATTAGTTGATTAGTGAATTGAAAGTAAATGAATTTTATTAATATTATCTTCTGCTTTTATTTCAATGTTTCTTTGATAGTCAGTGAAATTACTTTGGGCTTTTGAAGGTTACATGTCACTTTGGGCTCTGGAAAATTGGAATGGGTAGTTTTCAATTTTTTGACATTTTACAGACTAAACAATTTATAACTTAATTGAGAAAATAACCAACTGAGTGATCGACAATGAAAATAATTGTTACTTGGAGCCCACTATAAAGCTAAACAATCACACAGATGGAAAAAAGTTAAGTTAGGAAACTCACCTTGACAACGTTGGCTTTGTGCCTTTCCAGAACCTGGATGGTCTGGGCTGTCTTTGGATCAATGATGAGAATACTGGAGTGACATCCCTGAGCTATCAGCCCCTGCCAACCCCTACAGTGTACGAGAGTCATAGGGAAGAAGAGGAAGAGGACTTTTACTGATAAAAAAAAAACTGAATGATTAGGCTAGCAGGAGGTAGCTGAAAGTACTTTCCACTGCAGAATAAAAGAGATGGTTTGTGAGTGGGATATCGAGCCAAATCATGTGCAACACCACATAAGACAACATCAATTGATGTGCTCATTTGGCCTGACACTAATTTGTACACCCTCTCCTTTGAGTATAGTATTATTTAGAAGCTGTGTCTGAATTACAGTTTCCTGCTCTCCACTTCATGTCTATGTTAATCTTCATCTTTCAGTGTGCATGCAACGTCTGCATTCAAATGTGGATGGACCGCATCCTGATTCCACAAAAATATCAACTCAAATCAAATTCTGAAACTCCACTATTAGCTTAAGCTTATTTTTGTACACAGGGACTTTCAATTAATGAGTCCTGGTGCAACAAACTGATACAACTGCTAATCCAACAAGTGTGTGACTGTAAACCACAATAGGGGAATAATAAAGAAATTAAGAGTAGCTGCGGGTGATGACTACACCGTATTACCCACATTATATTCCTCATACCTCATCATTCACACTTTTTTTTATTGTCAAATTTGGTTAATGGAGAGTGAGAGGTCTCAGCTGTGAATATTGCAATGTTTAAGCTATGACTCATTCCGCTTCATGTGTGGAATAAAACTGTGGTTATGCAACCTTTGTCTAAAACAATAATACTTCTGGTAGTTTTAAGCGAGTTCAGTCACAGTCTCCGTCAGATTACAGTTGGAAGATAAGGCTTAGAATTTTCATCAGGCCCAGCAAAATGTCACATCACATCACATCACATGACACAAGATACCCTGCATGTTTCTCTTGTTTTGATGAGAGAAAATCTACATTACTGACATCAATTAACACTGGCATCTTTCTAAGCAGCAACGAAAGGAAACAGTGTAATGAAACGCATACAATGTAATTAGCAGTTCGTACACATCATCTGTCAGTCGCACATCTGACTGGCTTAACGAGCTACAACCAGGCTACAATATTATGCTAGCGGCAAAGGGTCTGAACTCACCAATCTACCGCGGTTTTATTCTGCAAATTGAGAGTGCCAGTCAACGTCCGAGCTGCGAGTTTGATGTTGACGGTGTAAGGAATCATTTTTGGTCGTTAGTATTTACGCTACATAAACATTTGTTCGCCAAAAGCTGCTAAAATGAATTAGCTTCTCTGGTTCGGCTCTGTTGTGAATTCTGACAGGAAGTGAAACGGTGTTTCTAAACGGAGCGCCGTGCGGGAACAAAAAAAGCGTAACAAGGTTCCAAGGCTTCACATTTCTCGATGCAATTTTTTTTAATGAATAAGTTCTCTTAAAATGTCGAATATTTTTACTGACAAGACGAGCAAAAACATTTACGACTACAAATGGACCTCTGAATCAAAATAAATGATTTTTTTTTCCAGCTAAGTAGATGTGAATTTGACACTGCACTATAGAAAATCACAAAATATACTAAACAATTAATTCACTATTTATTTTACATCATATAGAACTATAACATTTTAAAGAAGTATAAAAGTGAAACATTAAATTATATTAGAATATTTTGTATTGCTTGTCTATTTGATATAAAATGCCTAAAGTGCAATAAAAAATGTTTCCAATTACATAGGAGATGCACAAAATAAGAGAGTGAAGAGTCTGTAAGAGTTGAAATACATCAGTTTTTGTCTTATAATTTTAGAGCCCTAGTTATTTTACTGACCCACAAAATTTTATTAATGAGCTAAAAAAAAATTGCAATTATAAACATGTTGACAAGCTGGCAGTGATATTTCAACTGGGGTGTCAACTCAGAAGTTGTATTTCAGTTTTAACCGAATGTCACCAATCAAATACAAAATATTATTAGAGACTCTCTCTTTTTTACTCTCTTTTTTTCTATTAGCCATTTCTGTTATACAAAATAGTATAAGATCATATTAAATCTTCAATAATATCGAGTGATAAACACTTGTCCCAGCAGCTTAGTTTTCATCCTAATTTCCCTGTGTGATTGCCTTGAGATATTGATGATCTTATGTACCCTGGGATGCCAAAGAATCTGAGTTTCTTGTGAGACCCCATGCAGCTCAGAGTGGGTGTGCTGCAAGGAACAGTGTCCCACAGGAATATGGTGTTGTCATTTTCTCATCTGACAGGCTTTGAAACATCACACAAGGGAGTGCTGTGGATGGCTTTTGGCCACCACAGCTGTGCAACTTAAATATAAACTACTTCATATATCCGTTGGCAGTTCAGACTCTCAAAATCTTTCTGCTTTTTATTTGGCAGCACTTTCCTCCCTGCAGTCCCTGCACAAGCTGGCGCACTGGTTGATCGTGCGGAACACACAGCCATTACTCCAGGGAAAGAACTGTGTCCTGCATGAGTCTTATATGGCGGATAAACCTCAAACTCACAGGTTTGACTGACAACCAACACAGTCTGCTCTCAGTGTATTAACAACTTTGACACATACACATAATATCTGTAGTCTCTGACATGTTCTGCTGCCCCAACTCTGGATCCTCTGATCAGGGACAACCACAATTAACTTCTTTAACTATCTATAAAGCCTGTAACACATATATCCATACTGTCTCTGTGGAGCTATATTCTTCTTTTTTTTTTCCTAAACATAACATCATCAGGTCGAGAATAGGAGTGACTTCAATTTCACAAGAAAAAATGGGTCTCAAAAAAACACTTGACTTGAGCTTTTTGTTCTTAAATAACAATAGACCTTCACATTTGATCAGAGGTTAGCGTTCAAGTTAGAGATTCTCTAACAAGATGAAATGAAGAAATGAAGTTGCAGAAAAAGTTAAACAAAGTGGGAAAAGGACAGAAGTTTTTCTGTCATTTAGTGACCTCAAGAAAGATTTTCCATCAACTGGTAGATGACCCTATCTGATTCTCAAGAAAACTATAGATATATATATCTTTGACAAAGGCCTATTGAACAAGACAGGTTTCCACAGTACTAACAATGAGGCACATTTCTGTCATTTGTAGAGACACTGTAGTAGAGACATGGACACAAAATATAGTAAAATATTTTCATAATCAGAAAATGTATAGAGTATCCTCACTCAAGGTTCATTGGTTGCAAATGCAGCATTGTTAAAGATGTTTTTCTTAAAATAAGAGAACCACATTGTTATGTTAGGCTATTTTCAACAGGGAGTTGTCATAAAACATTTGCCCTGCGCATTTTCAGTGTATCACAACAATACATTTAAATTATAATTCCAACATGTATCTAACCTTTCAAAATTATTTTTCATATTGTATGAATTAAGTCTAATAAACAGATCGAGGTAGAGGGAAACAAAATTCCAATCTTATTTTTCCTTTGTGACAGGCAGACCAAATGGACATGTTTCACAGCTCTCTTTGTTGCATGGTTATTGGATTTCTGTTAACAAACCCATGCAGCTCCTTTTCCTCTCTTTTCTGATTTGCATGTTAATTGTCAATCGGTTGACTCAAGATTGCATTTCGTTTTACATCCTCGATGTTTGACTGCCTGTCAAAATCATCTAGAGCTCACGGTTTACTGCACGCTCAATGTACACATTTAGAATCCATCACATTCATCATAATTATTGCAGACCTGCCTTCTTTAGGAACACTGCTGAGCTGATGATATAGAATCATTTAACTATTACTCACCCGTTCCTGAGGTGCACACTTTTAAATTACAGTCAGACATAAAGCTGCTCTCCGTATCAAGATTTTCAAGGTTGTGGATATCATTTTGACAGGTTATGAGCGAAATATATTGTCAATTGTCGTGATATTTTCAGAGGAAATTCAGCTGCAGCATACTGAATGTGTTACCACAATTTAAGTGATACAGTGTGTCATTTAAAAGTCTCTTTCTGCAGTGACCTGGAGAAGCAGTTCATCTTTTCTTCACAGTTCATGAGAGAGGCTTTCATCCCATACGCTACTGTGGCCATGATTTGCATTTTGACTCAGTTAGAGGTAGTATGGTAAAATGGGAAAATCTACTTTGATGATGATAGGAATCAGCTGTATACATAGAATATACAAGTTTGTGAGGAGTCTATATATATATAAATAAATAAATAAATAAATATATATTATATCAGTATGCCGCAGCTGAATTTGCTCCGAAAATATCATGACAATTGACAATATATTTCACTCATAACCTGTCAAAATGATATCCACAACCTTGAAAATCTTGATACGGAGACCAGCTATATGTCTGACTGAAATTTAAAAGTGTGCACCTCAGGAACAGGTGAGAAATAGTTAAATAATTCTATATCATCAGCTCAGCAGTGTTCCTAAAGAAACCAGGTCTGCAATAATTATATATCTATATATCCTCACAAACGTGTTTGTATGATGAGATATCTCATTACAATTAGGCTGGAGGATGTTGTGACGTTGTTTGGAAACTACAGGAGGAAACCTATCTCATTTCGCATTTAAGTTAGTTTTCCCTACTTGATGTTACATGAATGTGGCTTAAAAAGGAACTGAGGGACTGAGAATGAACAGCAGCAAGTGGATTCACAGAAATGAACAATCAATGATCTTCTCATCTGAATGCATGAGACCGTTACCAAGCATATTTCTAAAATGTCAAAGTGTCTCGTCAGGAATATGTCTGGGTTGTCCTGGTCAGCTAATGGTCTGAAAACATGTACAAAGTAACCTTGACAACCCTCATTTGGTTCTGTCCAGGGTGAAGAGTCAGCCCATGTCTTTCCACAATATCTACTGTCAAACTACTATCTTCTATAGAGCCTTACAGATGACAGCTGTGTTATTGGGACATTTCTTGAGGCACATCCACCTGCTGTCGTCAGTGCAACCGCTTGCCGCTTGTTCACTATAGATACAGGATTGCAGTCGTGTTTTAACTTTCATTACCCCATTCAGACTCTGCACCTGATTTCCATTTGTATATAGTCGTTTAACTCACAGTGCTGATGTGCCGTTTATCACGACTTGATATCAAAATACTGAACATACATTCACTTTACATTAAAACTGATGCTACTTTTGCTTATTTTTTTACCTGTATGGAGTAGAAAGACTGCAAAACAAACCCACAAAAACACACACTGTAATTGTTATACCATTATCAAGTTGTTAAGACCAATATATTCAGACACAATGACAGGAGCGTCCCATCAGAATCGTGTTTCTGGCCTAACAAGCAAAATAAATGACAAAATACATCATTTGTAATTGCTCTCCTGAGGAAGTGTTTTCTGGTCTTTTCTTATTATGTCTTCCAAAACTGTTACAATTCACAATTGCAAAAATAATAGTTGCCTTCTACTCGTTATCGTTAAGTTTTCGTCAGGTTTAGGTATAAAAACAACTTGGTTAGAGTTGGTGAAAGAGTATCGTTTGGGTTATTCGGTTCAAGGAACGTTTCAACATTTTAGGAAATACACTTGTTCGCTTTCCTGCCATGAGTAAGATGAGAAGATCAATATGCACCTATACCTACACCTCTAAATCTCACTTATTAACAACATTTATCTTGTTTAATCTGAAAACCCAAGAGTTAAACAACAAGTTGTTGGTTATTTGGGTGTCTTTTCTGGCCACACAAATGTTCAGTAGTCGTATTATATTATATATTCATATTTTTTTTAGCTGTGGTTTGGTCTCTACCAACTCCTGAGAAAAATATCTGGACAGGCATCGTTTGGCAGGTGAAAGGTGGTAAAACAGTCCGTCATTTCTCTCCCTTGTTTTCCTTCTTACAGCCATTAGGTTTCTGTGGCTGTTCTGGCCAAGGGGTGTGGGTGGCAAAGTGTAATGAAGGTTCTGTAATGAAAAGGGAGAGCAGGGATAATCACACTTTGGGTCACGTAAAAACCCAATTAGAGCCTGAGTGCTCTGAGTGCGCTTAACTGCTGGTTGTCAGCCGTGTGAAATATCCCCATGATTCCCACTTCCAGGCTCAATATCCACTCTTATTTTAGATGTATTTATGAGCATGCTGAAATGTTTTATTGATGCACGGTGGGTATGGTATATTTATTCACACAAGCTCTGCTGACTCTCACCTCGTGGCTCTATGATGCGCTTTACAGGAAATGATAGCACCTACATTTGCTCAAGAGGATTATAAAAACTACAGATTACCAGTATTAGGGATTAATGCTTTTATTTCTGGTAAAGAAATATAAGGCCTATGTCTTTAAAGGTTGCTTTTGTAATGTTCATTCACAATTAACAAAGCATACCAGGCAACAATTCAATACACTCAGGTGTTTTACTGCTGCAGGCATACTCGGCCAGGAATGACCAACAGCTTGAGGCGGCTAAGACCAAGGTCAGAATATACATACAGTGATGAAACAGCACTGAGTGGACGAACAAAACAGAATACATATTATACAAAATCACAAACAGCAGTACATCACACACATCATGGCAGCATGTGTGTATGTTCAGCAATTTTGCTACTGCTACAATACGTTTGAGCACTTTTGAGCACAATTACCCATCATTCTCCCTTTCTGCGTTGCAAAAAACACTTAGCTACACTTTAAGAAATGTCATCTGTGGCTGTTTGTGACCATTTCAAGATCCATCAGATTCATTCAATCGCCATACCGCTTGTCCTTTTTAGGGTCGCAGAGGGGCTGGAGCCAATCCCAGCTGACATTGGCCGAGGGCATGGCGCACCCTGGACAGGTCGCCAGCCCAAACACATAGAGACAAACAAGGAACAGTTCAGTATTGTCGATTAACCTTAATGGGAGGAAGCCGGAGCACCCGGAGGAAACCCACACGGGCCCGAGGAGAACATGCAGACTCCACACAGAAAGGCCCCAGCCGGCAGGTTCATCAATAGATAAAATCAAACATTGCTGTCATAATTTTGGAGTTATATTTTCTTTCACTGCTGCACAGGTACACATTTGTTGCCTGGTAATTGCAGTAATATAATTATTGCATGTGTTTATTTTGCGCTTGTAGAAAAAAAAGAGCAAAATTATAATGAGCTGAAACACTTCAAAAGAATCATACAACTACAGCTGATCTACTGTAACAGCCAGAAAATCCAAGAGGTGTGTTTGCGGGGCTCCTCTTATTATTATCATCTGTCCTCCAAACTTGTAACCCACACACACCACACAATCAAGTCCTGTCCTGTGTGATCTTATGTTTCCCACAAAACAGGCAATTAATTGACACGCTGCAGCCCCCCACCCCCACCCCCCCACCCCTCCAGAGCCTGTGCGCTTTCATTTCTTCCATCCCGCCTGCATGCCATCCTCTTGATCTTCACATCAGCAGAATACCCTCTGCGAGCACAGATGAAACAGAGGCAACATGGCCATAAAATTCTCATTGATTTCGAAAACCATTGCAGTTCATATGGGAGGTTCAAGTTAATGCATTGTCATGTCTTGGTTCACTTGAAAAAATTTAGCTGGCTGAACAAAGCCAAAATGTTTTTCTTACAAAGGTTCCCATCACTGGATTAGACCTTCTGTTGCTCATGAAGCATGTCAGATCTACATGAATGGACCAGCCCTTTGAATCACGCCTCCAGAATGTGTTAACAGCACTCTTCCATATTTTAAACTGTCTCGCTTGATGGTTACAGTGCCGGATGTCAGAGTGAGTTATGATGTCACACTTTGAGAAGAGAGATCCCCACAAGATATCCTTGATTTACTTCTATCATCCAGGCAATTGAACATCTGCCATATGAATATTAATGACAGAATGAATGAGTCGTATAGTAAAGGCATTGTCATCTGCGTAACTGCCAGCACTGTTTCTATTACTTCTGCTGGTATGAAATTGATTCTAAATTGCTGGCTTGTAACAGCAAAATGAGTCATTTTATGCTCAGGCTGCATAATTTCTTCACACTTGGAAAATGATATATAATAGGCAAATTTTATTTATCATAAATACAGTAGAATCAGGAGTGACATGAAGGACATAAATGAAATCATGACATAAAGGTTATATGACCTTGTGCCTATAGAAGGGGAAGGAACTTGTAACCTCAGGGAATTACCATATAATTCAACATCCGTTTCTCCTTCGCTTCAGAGAAACAGGCTCCAGCATGGCTTTGGCTGACGGTATACACATATAATGAGCTTCATTGTTGACAATCATGGGTTCATGAAAAAAGAGAGTACTCTGCCCTTGTATTGTGCATCCACAGATATTTTTCACAAATGGCTGCAAATGACCATACAGGAAGGTCATGTTCATCAACTGAGCACAAGTGAAGACCATTTATTGGTACAATATCTTTGCAGAGCAGTAACAAAGTCTGAGCTACATCTGTGTGCAAAGTAGGAGGTGAAAATGAGAACACTTTTGTAGGATGATGCAAATGGTTTTAACATTACTGTGTTAATATGTTTGGAATACACATTTGAATATTGAGTTGTAAAGTTAATTCTTGACAATAAAAAAAAAAAATCGAGAGAAAACAAATCATCCTAAGCATTTATATAATGTCACATGATCTTCTTCAGCAAAATGGAGTCGGCCCAGAAGTTTTGTCTAAGCACTTCAAGGACTTTTTTTTTTACTTTTAAGTGAACATGGAGAAGTCTGTGAAGTGTGGAGAAAAAAAAAAGAGCATTTCCATGACAACTGTGCAGACAAATAATAAGTTTGAAAAGTCCAGATACTAAATGGACCTTGAGATGTGATTGTTTTATCAACATTTGGGTGTGTCTATCCAAAAAGATAAAAAAAATTAAAGTTAAAACCTGGATCAACAAAATTGGGCCAATATGTCAAACAGAACAGCCAATGAGGGAATCTCTTCTGTAAGACTGGTGTTCATCCCCCCAGAGACTTGTAGACTTTCTTCCATGTGCATCACTGTAAAGCCATTCTTATGGCCAGTGGTGAGGCCCACTACAGGTATTTCATCCTTTAAATTTTCACCCGTCTGTATCTACATCCCTGTGTGTGTTTGTGAATAAGCCCGCAGATTATCTGTAATAGATATCTGCGAAGCCTTCAAGTTTTTCTGTATGCACAGCTGTTCTCTTTCGTAATAGTGGAGATATGAGTGGGAAGGAGCTTAGTTAAACTAAGCATAATACTGGTCATTAAGCCTTCTCCGAACCATATTATCTACAGACTCAGACCATTTAAACATCAGAAGGGATGAGTCAATAAACCACTAAGCACTCAGCAAAGACAGCACTGAGATTGATGAAAATGAATTCACATAAATTGACCATGGTGCCAAGAAAAACAGACAAATAATGACTATGTATTGCACTTTAAATCAATATTTGTCAGCTTAATTTTCTAGGCACTGTGGGAAGAATATTTAATGTACTGGTAGCACAATGTCACATAAACCTGACCCCGTGAGAACCATAAGTGGTGCTTCTGGTCTCTTGGCCACACTTAAAGCCTCATCAACACAAACCACATATGCTGATGTGACTGTCGGCATAACTTAACCGTTCTTGTCGTGGCCTCCCTCTTGATGTTTATTAACGTCTAATAAATGACAAGGTGACGGACGGTCAGACACGAAATGCTGTTAAAGAAAACGAGCCTCTCTCAAGAGGCTTATAAACAAAATGAATTAAACCTTGTGTGTGTGACGTCTCAGTAAAACAGTAAGAGTATATTCAACAAGCAGGGCAGACGAGCCTTCACAGCCTATTAGTTACACCGAGGAAGAGGAACGTGGGGATGCTATAAAGGCCACAAAGGCAGCTCTGAAAGTATTTCAACAGCTTCACTTGATGATGAAGGTTAAAAATCTCCTACAACTTGATAAGCTGTAGATATCTCATAGGTGTGCAAATTAATTATTTTTTATTTATTTATTTTATTTATCTCAAGCATATTTTTCTGTGGTCCATACTTTGCATGCTTGATTTTTTTTCAAAGTGGAGATTACAGCTGTGATGCATTCATTTATAGACTTTGGCATGTTCTTGATGGATATACTTGCTTATATATATAATGTGATTTGGCTCTGTGGTCTGAATTCAGTATAAGGTGTCAAGTTTTAGAGTTAATTTCTCTCATACACCTGAGAGAATGTGGATAAGTTCTTCCCTGGCAACCGAACAGCTGTTGGTAATATCAACAATAAAGACAGGTTGTTGCCAGGGATACACTTAAATCATGGCCAGAAAGACAAAGAGAAGGGAAGGAGAGACACAGAAATAAAGAGATTTAGTAACAATAAAGAATAATCAAGGATATTGATTTGATGCAAAACTGAATTGAGACTGAATATAAAGGATTGAGTGAAAGTGAGAGGGAAGGGAGTCAAGGAGAAGCAGACAGAGAAAGGAAGAAGCTTCAAGGTTGATGCCTGCTAAGGAGAATAAAACAGCAGAAATCCACATTAAGCTCAGACATTCATTACCATGACTTAGCTGCGCCAAAAGACACTGCTAAAATCTCTTCACTCCATTCTCTTCTCCTTCCAGTGTAAATTCACCCAGCCTATAGACCATAAAGAATTACAACTAATCTTACCCATATACACCTCTTAATTGTGTGTATATCTGTGTCCACGCACGGGAAGACTACACACATAATATGCACTCATGTGTTCAGTGGTGCATGTATGGCTTTGAATTAGAGGCACTCCATCTTGGACCAGGGACAAGTTATGTGCTAATTAACCCAGTTCCAAAAGCAGGGACGCGTGACAGCTCAATATTAATTGACCACTGCAAGCGTCTCTGCCAGTGAGTGAGTGAGTGAGTGAGAAGACA
Organism: Seriola dumerili; assembly: GCF_002260705.1. Taxonomy (NCBI): domain Eukaryota; kingdom Metazoa; phylum Chordata; class Actinopteri; order Carangiformes; family Carangidae; genus Seriola; species Seriola dumerili. Next base: position 6,926,721 of record NW_019174328.1, read on the forward strand.
CAAATATATTTGAGGCAGAAGATGAACAAAGAAAGAAAACAGTATGCGAGTTAGTTTGTTTACAGTCTATAAAGTAGGAGTAAGTCTTCACTTCAGGCTGTTCATGCCACCTCTGTCTTGCGCTCTCCCCTGTCAGAGCTGAGGCCAGGTCACTACCAGAGGAGAACAGCTGTAGGGCTGACCGATGTATTACAGTCAGACAGATGGACAGATAGAAAATGGAAGATGTGCTGAAATATTCTTGACTTTTATTGCACTATTGTACATTTGATGCCTGAACAGACAAGCTTTTTGTTCTCCAGCGGTACGGCAAACTCTGCATGCTGATGACACATTGATTTGTCTCTCTGACTCAAAACGCTGTTAACATTAAACCTCTGCATTACTATCTTTGTCTAAACATTCATCTGAAAAAAAGTAAGTATGACTGCAAAGCAATTAAAATCTTGTGTTGGATACTTTTTTTTTTTTTGGCTAACCTGTAGAATTAAAATTACATTTATTTCTGTGATTGCCCTTGTCAGCGCTTTGAACAATACACAGAAGCTTTTTCTGAATATGACGTCCTTAACAGCAGGATCGTTTGTCTTTTCCCGCTAAAACAGTTACAGATTGCTAAAGAAAAATAAGTCTCTTTTATTATGTGAATGGTTTGGTTGGTTTGGGTTGGAAAAACACTTCATTAAGGTTAGGATTCATTCATCATCATGGTTACAATATGAATCAACAATGCTGACCTGAAACCAGAAAACAAACAACGGTCTCATCGGACATTTTATTGCATCTTTAATCACACTGCAGCTGCCGTGGGCAATAAGTTTTTGGATGGAAAACATTTTACTGTCACGTAAATCACGGAACCAATGATAAAGCTTTACAATAGAGCTTCCAAGATTAAGACCTCGTGCCTCTGCCTGACATTGTATTACACCATAGTGCCTTGATCCTCCATAGTTATACCAATAATTCAGTCATCAAACTCTATATTCTAATCTGCCATTTCCCTTACTCACACAGTCAAAAAAGGATCCATCCCGCAAACATTCAACACAAACATTTTCATTTTCAGTGACATCATGTTTCTTTCAGTCTCGCACAGAAGCTTCAAGGACGTGTTTTACTGAAGTCGTTCATCTTACACCATCTGTCATCTTCCTCTGATGCTGCTCTGTTATCAGTCATCTGGTTTGCTGTTCTTGTTTTTTCTACTATCGTGATATCAGTAAGGAGATCTGCATGGAAATGTGTCGACAGCGTGAACCGTCGCAATGGCAGAAACACTCTGAAAAGAAACGATACTTGATTAGAGAGGGAGTCTTTTTTAAAGAGTCATAAGAGTCGGTACAGAGGTGAAATTTCAGCGGCGTAAGACAGTGTGATGCAGTCATGACTAAAAGATGACTTAACTGCCTGTTAAGGAGGGTGAGCAGTGACTTTGATCTTCCTCTAGCGGGAAGGTCATTCAACTCTTAGGGAGCCAAGGGCTGAAACTAGATCAAGTAACGACCAAGATTAGAAGATTTTTATATCGCTAAGATGAAATCAAAGTCTGTCACGCCCTTGTTTTTGGCTCTGGCGACCTGCTCTGACCAATGCTAGCCTTTAAAAAGCAGTAGAAAAGACTGGGTTAGTAATCAATCATCCTCACTGCTGAGATGAGAGCCAGTTCCACTGCAGTGATCCTGAGGCAGTGACGAGAAGGCGTGGGCGGGGGGGGGACACCAGGGTGGCAGGAGAGACGAGGTTAGTGAGATAAAGTGCAACAGAGTGGAAAAGACAAAGTCAAAGTTTAATCACATACCGACAGACACAGGCACAGGCACAGGACCGAGACATGACCCACACAGACAGGGAGCATTGAGGAGACGGGCTTTGTAGTGCAGAAGATCTTGGTTTAAACTTCAGCCTCAAACTTCAAACCTCAGCACTGTGTCAAATACTAATATCAAATAAATGACACAGCTCCTCGCTCGTGCAAAGTTTGAGAGTTATGTCCCAAAACACTGAGCGCTGCGCTCCACCTCTTCTACTTGTATTTAACGAAGCTGAGTTTTCACCAAGTGTGAAAGACATGAGATTGTCTTTTATCCTCTGCACGACGGATTTATTTTTCTTTGCAGTTTGATTACAGCTTATGTCAATTACAGTCATTCAGGAAACTATTTGTGCCCAGCAGCCATTCATCAGCTGTCAGACTCAGAGGGCTTGATGACTTTGCAATCAGGTGGGAGATAAAAAAAACGAGGAAATTAATGCAGACCTATAAATGTGGGGTATGTATTTATTGTAAGCTGCCTTTCATTGTTTAGTTGATGAGGTTTTAAGGGAAAATTGTCCAAGTGCAATAAATCTATGGATAGTACAATATTTTATAAATCTTTGTCAAAACAGCTCAATAGCCTCAGATTTATATATTAAACCCTGGAAAATGCCAAAACTCTTGCATGAAAGAGGTCGAAACAAAATTTGAAATAAGTCACCTTCTGGCCAAAACCAACAATCTTCAAGAAAAGGAATGAACTATGAATTTAACCCACATTTTCTGCCCTACAGAAGGCCATCGAACAACAAAGGATTACAGTTTGAGTTCCTTCAGCTTGAACATGTTCAAAAAGAGGCAATATTCTGCTGAGTCCTCCTTTTCCGAGCTTTCACTCTCTCTTCCCTCTCTTACCTCAACTAAAGCGCTTTTGTTTCAAGGTCGTTTCTTTTCAGGAGAGTGTTAAATAAAACATGGCAAAATTCAGCTGCCATAGCTGTTGGTGTTCTCTGTACAGTTTACAGTAAATTGGTGCTGAAACACATTCAAATTTGGTCATGTGTGCACCTCAAGAGGTCACCAGTGTCTGGTCTGTCAGAGGGTCAACCATGGAGAAAATATTACGGGAATAAGCAATGAGTCCTTCAAACCAAAAAGTTGTAAATTTCCAATAAATCAGAACTTATAACAACAGTTAATTGTGGATTTGATCAGATTGTTTGTTCCTTACATACTGAATTTCTACTTTTTATACAGGTGATGTAGGAAAGATGAGAAGAGACGGAGTGGGCTGAAACTGTCGGTAGAAATTAACACAAACAAGCCTTACTTTTCAGAGTGCTGTGCTGCTGCTAGTAACATTTCAGTGCCCTAGAATATGGCAAATGGCATTTTCATATAAATAATTTCTTGCACAACCGCCATCATTCAAGGAAGTTTGCAATTTTAAATAGCTGTCACGGCGAGATGAATAAATTCAACATTTAGACAGACAAACATGAAGCGGTGCTGTTTAAATGTGCATGCTCACCAGGGCTCAGGATAACCTTTTAAGCTGAAGAAAACACTTTTCCCCTGTGCTGCCTGCGCCGTACACGTCAGCAAGTATGTGTTTGTTTTTCATCTAGGGAGACTGCTTATTAAAGTGAACTTAGGAACTTATTAAGAACCAGGTTGCAGCAGGAGGAACGTTTCACGGCACCGTGGTTCCACAGCTGAGTCAGATGTTTAACTGGCATCTATAGGAGAAGCAGGGCTGACCTTTTAGCTGCGCAGTGGCAGACACACGGATCTCCCATAACTGTAGCTGGTTAAAAAAAGAAAAACCTACACATTATTAACTGATTATGTGGTAAAAAAACAAACAAAATTTGTATCTTTAGCTATCCTAGCAGCATGGCTCTATAGGGATGGCATTGTCAGTCTGTCAGTCGGTCGGCCCACTACTTTGGTAATTAAGTACATTTACTCAAGTATTGTACTTTACTGTTTTATGCTTCTTTATACTTCCACTCCACTACATCCCAGGGGGAAATATTGTACTTTGTCAATTTCACAGATTTAGTTATTTTTAAGATGAAGAATTCATTAATATAACAAGTTTTTAAAATACAACACATTGTAAAAGCTTCAACCTGTCGTTTTTGGCTTCTGGTGTTTTACAAAAAGCAGTGTGTGGTCAGGGTGATTTCAGACATCTATGAGTTGATAACAGCTCCCTCAAAAAGTGATTTTCCCCCCTAAGCTTCTCACTTTTTCATCTCAGTAAACGTTCAAATGATCCAATATCTCACCAAAAATCGAAGATTTTAGAGAAAAAGTCAAGAAGCTGAAAACAGATTTGTGTATCAGAACTTTGTTTCTTTCTTTTTTCCTTTCCCATTAAATCATCTCACAACCCTGCAGATTTAAATTGAGCCTGCTTGACAAGTTACTGTTGTGAGCATGTTAGCACGCTGACGGTAGATCTTACCTCAAAGCACAGCCTCACAGTATCGTGGCTGTAGACTCTTAATGTTATTTAATAGCCAGTGTCGGACTAAAACTCTTCTTTTGTCATCTGTGCCTATACCACTAATTTACAGTCGTCGGATATTTCAGTGTAATAATGAAAAACACGCCGCCTCAAGCATCCAATGGGAGAAGTGCCTCAAATTTAATAACATTTCTTGTTGACTTTGCTAAAAACAAAGTCACATTTTTCTGTCATTACTCATGGATGTTGAAGTTCTTATTTTTGAGTACCCATGCCAATGCCAGAATGTTGTGTTAGCAAAACAGCTGGCGTCCTTCACTAGAAAACAAATGCTGCTTTCATTGTCCAGATAACAGAGAGAATAATGTAACCCTGAAACTCTCAGTCTCTCTCTGACAGAATGTGTGGAGCTATTTGGCTCTTTATGTGTCTCCACTGCACACACACTAATGGCCCACTCTCAGTGCTTTTCCTCTTAATAGTGGAGTTGTTTTCCATACATAGGGGAACAGGATGGACCTGGGACACCGTGTGGCTGCATCTCTTCTAATGAGCAGCAATTTAGCCGTTCCACCAACTAGAGCAGAACAGAGAAAATTAGCAGTAAAAAAAATTTTGTTGCACGCGCTGGGTTGAATGCCAAATATCTGCATTTTCAGCTTCTGATAGTAGATGTTGAGGGAGACGAAAGAGCCCATCCAACATGTTTTTGCCCGTGTGTGTGAGTGGACGCACGGGCATTTTGTGTGTGTGTGTGTGTGTGTGTAAGACAGAAGTGCAAAAACTGAGAGGAAGGCAGGGAGAAGCACACCCCAGGGTGACTGACTGAGGCTACTGATGAAGTGCTATGTCCTTGCCAGAATGCCAAAGTATACTAACACACTGAGACCGGTGTCATCCAGTCACCATATATATCCTATTTCAAATTATGCATGCCTGCTTAATTTAAAGAGCAAACAAAGCACAACACTGTATGATATAGGAAATTATCCAACCCTGCTAAATGTGTTCAATTGTTATGCATTATCAGTTTTTGCAGGAATAGTTCATTCAATAGTCAAACAAACAAAGCTTCTGCTGCAGACAAGGGAAGGAGCACAACATGTCTGTGAATGTCTTCAGATAATATTCATGGCGGGTATAAGATGGAATCCCTGGATATGGTGCGATTTTGCTGCGCTACCAGCTGCAACTAAATGATTAGTGACTGCATCTTCTGCCTGGACACACTCACAAGATGAGAGAGCGTGAGGCGAGAAGGAGAGGGAAAACACACAGAGGTTTATTCAACATATCAGCAGCCAGGTAATCCGACTGGCAGTGGAAAAAGAGGATTAGCAATACACACTGATGAGTGTGAACCCACAAGAAATATTGCTGTGCTGAGTTTAGCTGTGAACCTGGACAGCTTCTGCACTGGCATCTAGATCAGGGACTTAAAATTGCAGCGTGGAAAGTTAAGTTTTACAAATTTCCTAACTCTGTTTTATTCACCTTGACATTTTTTAAGCGTGTCATGAAGGTGTATTTGAAAAACAAGCATCAGTATAACACTCCCTAAAAGTGCTTTTATTGGATAGATTCATTCTTTTCATGGTTTGCTGATGTTGCGCTGCATGTTAATGCCCGTTACAATGTCTTTGCAGCTGCATCTTGATTGTTGTAAGACTGTATTAGCCGTGTTTGTCATAGAAAACCCTGTTTACTGGCGCTTGGATGCATCGTAGATGTGTTTATGTGCATGTGCCCATACAGCCTGTAATGTAATTGGCTTCAATTAGTGTTGATGACACTGGGGTGTTGGAGCCGCTTTAGTGGCTGCTTTAATTTCAAAATAAATGCAGATGTAGTAATCATACATGATTTCAAACAACTCAAGGCAAGCCTTACACTGACGAATGTTATAGTGCATTTTTATACTGGCACTTTTAAGGACACAACAATTTATGTGAGATGTTACAGTGAAGACAGTGAGGGTACCAGGTGCTGAAAAAAGCGACATGTTTTTGTGTTGATGTGTATCACATGCCAGATGACACAGTAAGATGCATTAAAGATTCATAAACAGGAAATCATCTGTAAATCACTGTTATGATTCATGCATAGTTAATGAAGCCTCATAAGCTGTAAAAACCCTGGGCCCGAGCGTGGAGCCAATATGTCTTCTGTATTATATGGTAATGAACATAGGTGCGCTCAGCAGCCAGCTGCCCATCGACCAGCCTGAAGGCATCATCTTTCACTTACTCCTCACAAAGCCCCTCAGATGGATGAGAGGCATGCAGGCCTAAATGAAAATGACTGGATAAACAAACCTATCTCTTCCTGTGAGCATCCTTCCTTTTGCTAAGCCGGCTGCTACAGCTAACAAAGCCTTCTCCATTAGGAAATGGACTGAGGCAGGCAAATTAAGAGAGTTTTATTCAGAGCAGGTTTGATGTCTCATACTCTCATCCTCTGTAACAGTCTTAAAGGTTAAGCGCAGTGGAAATGGTCTTTTCCCCGAACACTATTGTAAGGAATCCCATTGTGGCACGGCAACAACAGGGAGTCTTGTGGAGTGGAACTGCATCTAATTACCACCGATATACAGTGGTAACGAAAGCAACAAGTGGACATGCCATCCCCCACAATTAATGCTCAATTAATCAGTAACAATAACAATTTCGTATTTCCTATGAGTTGTGCATTTGTATGCAAAACTGACAAAGCTGGAAAAACTCTTCATTAGAATTTTAAAAACAAATCAGATCCAGTCTCGTCTTCATCGCTGCTCTCTGAGGCAAAATACAGCTTGTTATGAGCACCAGATTTCATGCCAATTAACCTCACTGCGTAGGGAGCGTAGCTCACTAAGATTTTTTTTTAAATTTTTGACCTGTATTGTAGCAGTTGAAGTACTCTAACTTTGTAATATGCAATATGTCTTCATCCGCCCGGGGACATAGAGAGGGTCAAGTCAGTCCACTAGATGGAAAAAAAATTATTTTCTAAGTCTCTAACCTTTCCAGGAAAATATAGTGAAAACAGTCTGTCTGCTCTACTCTAGCAATGTCACTCTCACACAGTTTCATAGTTTCATACTGTTCGATACAAGCGCAGTCCATCACTTAGTGGCACTTTCAATATAGGTGATGAATTAGGAGACACATTTACTTTGTGTGCCAAGTTTCCATCATCCAAATGTACACAGAGGTCACAGGCTTTCTTTTTTTTAACCTCTTGGTTAGTGCTGTATGATTGTTGCCATTGTGATCCAAGATTATACGCAGGTAAAGAGATTACGTCACTGATTAACATCATTTCATACATAGAGTATCACCTCCGTAGGGGACTTACATCATCACAGAGCCTCGACCTATTACCACCCAGATGCGGGTGTTGAAGGGCATCAGTTCTACAAATATTTTTGTAGGTAGCAACACCTACAAACAAGACAACAGGAGAGAGAAGAGGACACAGATTAACAACAGATTAATTCAATTGTGCTGGCCTCCATTTTGCTAAAACGGAGGGAGTCCAGCAAAAACCATGAGTTGGGGAAATAGGGCAACAGTACTCATCCTAAATGTCCCGAATGCTGGGACAGATGGCGGGACATTCAACATTTTAAATGCCTTTGAAAAAGAACAGCTTCACACACAACAACTGTTCACAAAATTGTCTTTCAGACATACAGAACATCTGTTGGAGTAGGCATCATAAAGTGCCATTGTATTTCATAATAGGAAAATCCTGCTGGGTTCTTATACATTCACATTCTCTAATCCTTTGCACAGTACAACATGTCTGAAATCCAACATAAACACTGAGACAAATAGTCACATTCACCGTACTATGAACTCATCTCTCCCTGGCCTTTTTCCATTCTTGGCATAAATCCGTGATCCCCAACACACCACACGAGTTGTTCTTAGATGTTGAATCAATATCAGACACTATCAGATTGGCTCAGTTCTGTCTGCAAATGCGCTGGGCTGGTAACATTTGAATCTGTAAACCTGCTAGAAACAGATAATCTTTTCTGACCATTTGGTGCGGACCAGATCTTCGCTCAGACAGAGGGGAGGGATAAATCTGGTGTGAATTACTCCTATAGTCGCGCAACAGTCTTTATGATGTTTCAAAAGTTGCATCTTATTTTATATTGTTCTATACTGAACGTACAGTCTTCCTTCCCCAATTCCCAGGAAAGTAGTGATACCATCATCTTTCAGTAGGAGACAACAGCAGCATCAGCATCCTCAAAGTGTCCCTGAATGGCCCATGTGTTCCCAGTCCCACTGAAGCCAGGTTGCTGTCGTTCCTGATGGTGAATCTTATCCCGGCCAGCTGCAGCCCCTCTCCTCAGCCAGCGCCTCATGGGTTTGGCAGAGTGGCACTGCCAATGCCCATCAGCGCTGAACATCAGTCACTGCATGCCCCAGATTCACACATCATCTCCACTTCAGAGGGCCGGCCGACTGCTTGCACGCCTCCGTGTGTGTGAGTATCTGTGAGTGTGCATAAAATTAACTAACCGAGGCAATTAGAGATTTCATGAATATCGTTTGTGAGTGAAAAAAGGCCCGACACAAACAAACCTGATGCATTTCTACCACCTGAATAATGTAGAGGTGATGCGGTTATCTTTTTTTTTGAGGTGAGATCACCTGCTCATACTGCGGCTGGTCCATAAACATTTACTTTATCTCACGATGCAAGAAACATACAAATTAGACAGAGCCAATCTTGAAAAATCCTTTCTGTAAAAGATTTTGAGCAAATGCCTAAGTTTTCCTACAGAAAAACACCCATCTAATGGAGACAATTACAAACTGAGACCTACAATATTTTCTTTGAACTTTTTCTGAAAGTATTCTACTGATACATAAACCGTCCCGTGGCCTCCTTAGTGGAAGAAAATACTGTAAACTCTTTGACAAACTTTCCATCACAAGCTCTTCAGAGGAAAACTGTGATTGATCAACTGGAACCAAGCAAAGGGACTGAAAGCCAATTAAACATAAAATGAATAAATAAAGAAAGAAGGGAGACAGTTTAAATATTTATCCCGTCTCCCGATTCCCGTTGCTCAACACATCTCTGTTTAGAACCGATGTGTAGCTGTCTTTGTTGATCTTAAAATACATTTCTTGGGTGCCATCTTTGCTCTCCTCTTTCACTGCTTTGTTTTTGAAAAGCACACACTTCCCGAAACGGCATCTAAAAACACAAAAACAATTTATCTATAATTCATCACTGAAATTCTTTATAAAATGTATAGGTCTGACACCTTAACCCTGGGAGAGAGAAAGCGCCTTGAGGAGTATAGAGGGCTGAAACGAGGCACTTTTCTTTCAGGGAAACATATTTTGGAGACAATTTTTGTGCCTCAGGCAAGATGTGGCTTTATAGTAAGTTTATAAAAATACAATAATCTTAGGCTCTTTGTAGTCATGCTGCATCGTGAGTGAGTTCCATTAAATAAGCAGTAGATTCTCCATCAAGCTGTTATTTTAACCTCTTAACTCGACTGTTTCTTAGATTGACTGAATTCAAGACTGCATTCTCTGGCAGCCTCTCATCCACGTGGAAGAAATGGTGACAGTCACTTGAGAACGCAACAGCGCTCAATGAGATCCATGTGTCTTCGTTAGCATAAATCTGAGTGACTTCGTTGTAAGAAGTTGCAGCCATCATTGCAATTTTCGAGGATGTGATAGGACGCCTTGGCTCGAGCTTGCACAAATCAATTCTTCAGGTGAAGATATATTTATTTCTGTTGCCTCACTGGCCGCAAGAAGCTTTAGACACAGACATTTTTATCTATCTAAAGCGGTGTGGTTTGAACCAGTGCATGACTTATTGTACGCAGTGACCTGAAAAGATTTCAAAGCCTTTCCACAGGCCCAAAGTCTTGGTGAAAATAACATGTCATCTCAAACTCATTATGAGCGCACTGATGAAGTCTGACATGGAGGTTATTTCACCTATTCACCATCATATATCACCACATATACTCAAGCCACATGTGGCTGATTTACGGGTAGCTGCAGCATTTCTTTTAGCACAACCTCAAGAGTATGCCACGCTGCCTTTCACTGCACATATTTGAGCCATCAAAACTGTAAGTAATTAAAAGGAATATGTGATAGACATTTTGGGAAATACAATTTTGAGCTCTCTATCTGAGAGTATCTTGAGAAGATTGTTACCACACTCAGGTCTGTTTGGTAAATTTAAAGCTACAGCCAGGAGATGGTTAGCTTAGCTTAGCAAAAAGTCTGGAGGCAGGGGGGGACACATAGTTAGTTTTATCATTGTAAGGTTCCCTGTGCATTCTAAAATTCCAAAGAAGAAGAAGAAGAAGAAGAAGAATCCTTTATTAGCCAAGTATATTTACACACACAGGGGGTTGACCTCTGCATTGAGCCCATCCATGAGCAGTGAAAGAACACACACACACAGACACACACATACCAGCTACAACTGCAGCAGCTTGGAAGCAATAATGCCATAGATGTTGAGGCAGAGTTAGCGCTGTTCAGTCACTCCCCCTGTCCACTTTCTTTCCTGCTGGTCCAGGGAATTGAGCTGGCGACCTTTCGGTATAAAGCCCACTTCGCTAAACTCTAGGCCACTGCTTGATACATGACTGTTAGTTTTCAGGTAAACTTTCAGTGTAAATCCGGCACCTTGTCATTACGTTGTGCAGTTACAAACAGTAGGTGGTGACAGCATCTATCACATAAGCTATGATTAAGGTTATGATGCAGGGAAAGATCTGCACAGGTAATTGGTAAAAGGCTCAGTGACAGGGGAAAACAAAAAGGGAGGATGTTTTGAAGCAGAAATTTGACCAGACATGCAGGTTTGTCACCAGCGATGAGCCTTTGTACCTGTTGAATTATTGTTTCTCTCTGTTTTAAGAGGCAGCTGGTGCTAACTGTGACAAACTCGTTATTCTTTACAGCTTCATTTTCTGGTTTATTTTCTCCTGCTGTCTGGCAGACAGGCAGCTGGACGGAAGGAGAGACAGAGAGACATGCATGAGTGTTCACTCACCCAAAAATATGCATATGTCTGAGCATGCAGAGAGATGTGCACACTGTATCCCCAGAGTCAGTGTGTCTGTAAATAGGTTGACAGGTAATCCTGTGGTTTCTCATGTTCCTCGAGTCAGTCAGCTGGAACAGATTGAATTTCAGGGCTTTTGCCACACAGTTTTTCACCTGTAAGTTCTAAGAGATCTGTAATTTTTACTTCGCACTGTGATGGCTATAGATTAATATTTGAAAACCTCAGATGGGTTGTAAATGGTCCATGAATATATAAGTTGATGTGTGACAATAGGTAAATACCAGGCAAGCAGAGGGATTCCTCAGGAGGTGACACGCTAACAGCCGAGTTTCCCAAGTTTGACGTCAACCCAAATCAGCACAAAAACTTTACAACATTAAATAAACATCACATGGAAAAATGCAATTTTTGAGCTGATATTGGACTCGTAATTTTTTTTCCAATTTCTCCACAGGGCCTGTAGCAAATATGGATGACTGCAGATGTTGTCCCAGCTGCTGTATTAAATGTAAAAGAGAGAAATCTGACAACCTATTCTGCTATCTACTATGAGGACTTGAATTTTAATTTTAAATACAATATCTCCAGAGTCGCTATAGGTGTTTTGGATTGGGGTGGCTGTATGGGTTTGTATTCCTCTTCAGTATTAGCAGCCAGCTCTAACATCCTGCTTCACGTGGGTCCATAGCACTTGGTTATCATGAAATATTTATCTATTCCACACGGGGCTTTTCTCCTGCACACTTCAGCTCTTTTTATTCTCTGACGCACACAGATGTACAAACACACATGTGGACTGTACGCACAAGCCTACAAGCTTGTTGTTGGAGATTTTCAAAAGACCTGCCACACCACACCATTGTAAGAACCTACTGTAGAGTTTGATATTTGCATGGAACCACAAGCATGTGCAGACACACACACACGCACACACGCACACACGCACGCACGCACACACACACACACACACACACACACACACACACACACACACACACACACACAAACACACACTCTATAAACAGTGTCATCAGAAAAAGGAGTCCTGCCAATTCTCATCAGTCATGGCGTTTAGATGGGGGTGGGGCAGAGCTGAGATAAACCCTTCCTCTTCCTTGCGGCACCTTCATCTCACAGGTCTGCAGATAACCGATAAATTAATATTTCAGTGGTGTCAATTAAACTTTTAACCTCAAGACAGATGTAAAGAAATTGATCTGGGAGACATCACATCCATAAAAATGAGTCATCTCACATCTGCTTTGAAAATAAGTTACCTGGTGTCTATATCTCTGTCTCAAATAAATAAATAAATAAAAATACACTGGGTGTAAGGGTGCCATTCATGTGTCAACTGCCAATATAAATTACATGCTATCATTTTCTCTCCCCAGAATCATAATTTACAATTTTGTGCTGTCAGCTGAGTTGGTATCGCATTGGCAGGTGTGTCATTTCAAAATGCAGCTCTGAAAATAAATCCATCAGTTTTGGCTAAATGAGCCGCTTAAGAAAAAAAAAAGAAAAAACAAAGAGAGAAGAACAACCAAAACATGCTGTTTGAGCTTTGACAATCTCGTGGGCAAGAGAATCGATTTGGCAAAAATCACAAAAACATTACCACATTTTCAATTGTATTAAGGCAGAAAAAGACACCTTGACCCAATATTGCCTGGTGACGTCTGAAGGTTTTGTCCATCACAATAAAAAACACACCTTTTTCTCAATACAACATTGCATTCAGTTTCTTTAAACTGTATACAGCATAGTCGATCCATTTGACATGTGATTTATCAGTCAGCATACATGTATTGACTCTTAATAACATTGATAGAATAATGGGTTTTTACAAGGAAAACTTAAGTTCCACAAATAAAAGATACATTATAATCAATGGGTAAACTGATTAAATGTCCAATTGTGTATTCACTCTGTTTTCCAAAAGACAGTAAACTCATGTCCGTTCTTTAAATCCCATTGAATTTAACATAAAATGGCTTTAATCTAGTTTAACCCTCTCTGTGTTAAATTGTCCACGAGGGTTGAATATCTGAAATCCAAAATGCTTCACTCTTTTGTGGCAAACCTCTCTCTTTGTTTAATAAAGATATCTCAACATTTTCTATATATCTAAAGGAAAAGACTATTTCCATTAGCTTTTAATGATAGTGCTTCTGTCGTGCCCTATTCTTTGTTTAAGCTCCAGCTTATCCTTATCCAAGATACCTAAAAATGAATAAGGCAAAGTACTGTAGATATACCTAAGCGCTGTGCAGCATGTTTCATTTTGATGGACTACATGAAAACAAAGTCAATAATAATCTCCATCTTTCTACCTGCATCTCTAAGAACCACTTTATATTTGAAATGCACATGTGAGGAGGCAGCTCTATCAGCTACAGCAGAGCTTTCTGTTCACAATCCCAGCAGGTGCCAGCAGGCTCACACACTCTCCTGGTTCTCTTCTTCTTGAAAGTGCTCACAACTAGGTCAGTAGTGTTAGCATAATGCAGCTCACCTGTGGCTGCTGGACCTGGTGCAGAGGAGATAATTTTTGGTAATCCTTTAGCTCTCCTCTGGGACGTTTCCCAGAGGCCCCAGTTGTGGGAGAGAACGCTGTCCATGGTGCTGACGCCACTGGTTCATGCACAGTCATTACAGACATTGATTTCATTTCTTTCTTAAGTTTAGATGAGCTATCTTTTTTATTATACATTACCAGCCAACCACTTGAAGGCATTCTGACGAAAAAGCCTTAAATAGCAAGTTTGTGAAACCTTGTTAAAGCTTGTTGGAAAATTGTAACTTTAACACTTTGGGAAGTTTTGTGAAAGGTCAGACGTGCCAAGCATGAAAGTTCAGCTGTGCTGACCGTGCAGACTGGGTTTGTTCTCTCAGTGTGTCACTTAACTCTGCTCACACCTCAGCCATCAATAACGCCCATGAAACAGCAACAGCAAAGATGAGGATGTAACAAGGTCCTTCAGAGCGAGCCTCAGCCTGCTGATTCAACAGGGAATACCAGCTTCGAACAAAACCGCAAGAGCAGATTGAAACTTCTGACCTTCAGGCGTCGTGTCCACATTGGGATTTTCGAACATTTAACCTTAACAGGCAACAAAAAAAAAACGTTAGTAAACCGACGTGTATTACAGTCTAAGGAAAACATAACACAGCCCTCATAATGTAGATATTCATTTTACAGGAAAGGTTTTATGATGTTTTCACATTAACATACATGAAGAAAATGTGTGGGAGTGAACTCAACAACAGAATACAGTGTGAGTAAAAGACAAGGATACGGAGGCTATGTCAAAGTAATAAAAGTAACAGAATCATAGAATAAAAGTTTCTTTTCATTGATTTGGCTCAAAGAGGGAAAGCAGAGACGCAATTTTGAGTAGGAGTTATATGAGCTTTTATTCAGTACATTTTGTGTCTTTTTGCATTTAGCAAAAAGTTTTTTCTGTTTTTTGTTTTGTTTTTTTGCCTTTTGGTTTTGAGTGTATAAGCAGTCAACTAACTTTCTAGCCTTCACAGTGAAATAAAAGAACAATATATTTGACCTGTGTAAAAACTGATCTTGACTGACATTTACAAGATGTGAATGGATATTTCTCAGATGACATAAACCGAAGCATACAGCAGATGTTAAAGAATCTTTTGATATGCAGCAGATGAGAACGCTCCTCTTCAGTATTGGATAAAGTTGAGCACCAGAAAAGAGTAGTTCACAAAGTTTCTCAAACTCCTTCTCATAATTATTTGACAGCGTTCCCTTGTGAAAAAGCTTTCGTTCTTCCATTCGACTGTGTTTGTCCTTTGCTAACTTTTGACTAAGCCATGTCTCTGAATGATATGGATCAATTTCTTCCTGTGAGTGGGCCAAACCAGAATGTAATCAGTACTCAGCATTTAGGAAGCGGGAGAGGAGGACTGCCACTCACTTTACCAACAATTCCTTGAGGGTTTATACTGAAAGTGGCACTTTGACAGAATTGTGGTTTGTGTATTAATGAGGCAGACATGACAGAAATCACTGAGTTCTGCGATATAGCACAGTACCCCGAGGAATTTACAGGAGCATGAAAGGTACATCTACAGCTGTCTGCTCATTGCTATTGATCTATTATGAATGTCAGTTTCCACTTCGGCTGGGAGTCATGTTGAGTTGGAGAGTAACTGTGCATGCTACCTTACATATATATATATATATATATATATATATATAGTTTTTATAACAAAATAAATACTATACAGGAGGAAACTGTACAACCCAGATAATGCCAGTACAGTGCATAATGGATTTTTAATGCTGCCAGTTCAAATCAACCTGCAGGCCATTACAAAGCCTCCGAATAGAAGTCAGCACATATGGCATAACTGAAGATCCCGATGTGATTTTTTATTTTTTTATCACAGGGTGACAGGTCTTCACAGAAAGCATAAAACCACGTCTTGCCCAAAAGCAACAATTTAGAAAGTCGAGAATGCGTCTTGAATAATCTAAATATGTGAACGACTTGTCCCCTTAAAAAGACTTTTTTATTACAGTTATGACTTTTGACATCTGGGGAGCGAAGCGGAAATATTTTTCCAGTATCAGCTCCAACTCCACAGATGATACGTCTAAAAGTTAAGTCTCACATTCCTTGGCTGATCCATTAATTATGAGAAAATCTGATGACTCCCTTATTTGCCACTTGCTTCACATAGTCCAGAGCCATACATTATTCAGAAATGTCGCATTTTGTCAAAAAAAATAAAATAAATGAAAAAAGAATACGGAGGAAAGAAAATGACACCAGCTGGAGAGAATAAAATATGAATTATTTAAAGCTTATGTTGTAATGACACAATTCCTTGCCATGGCTACATTATCTCTTACTGCAGCAGAGGGAACTTTGGAGAAAAAAACAAAAAACTAACAAAATAAAAATCCCTCACTCAGTCTAACTACAGCCAAATGATTTGCAAATAAATACATATAGACACAAAGAGGACAAACAAGCTTTTCTCTACTTGCTAGTGAGAGCTCCTCTTGTGAAAGCAAAACCAAAAGATTTTATCCAAAACATAAAGGGGCACTCCATTAAGTTTACACATCAAGATCAGTTAACTCATCATGAGGAGCATTACTCAGCCTGAGGAAGTCTGATGCCGAGTCCAAAATCACTCCCTCTTTTACTTACTACTGACAAAAGATGCTACAGAGTTGTATTGGGAAATGTTGGATTCAATGTTTCTCACATCAGTGACTATCTCAGCACCCCTTCAGCTCTGTAAGCCCTCAAGATGGATTAAAACATCTGTTGACAAAATTTGTTTGCATAAATTCTAATAAGTCTATGTTTGCCTATAAAATATTTATTTATTTATATGCACAGATTGGTGACCAAATTTTCAAAGCTTCACCCAGCCTGACTGTTTGTTCCCTTCCACCCAAAAATGTGTTTTTGTCACTGTTACTTCTCCTGGATGTTTGAGCTTCACTATACAGAATGATGTATGTTCAGAGTTTGACGCTGTTAGTCTGTTTTCAAATTATTCTGCTGAAAGTGGAAAGTGTCTCTCTGCTCACCTACAGCCTGAGTTTAAGAGAGAGAGCGAGTACGTGTGTGTATGATTTGAGACATCACGACTAGTTTGGAAGCCAATACTGGTCCAACAGCAACTTACGCAAGTGTGATGTGGTAACTTAAAGCCTAAGAATGGATTTTCAGTGCTGTAGGAGACATCTTGTATCCAGTTGAACTTTTGAAATGAAAACTGATTGTATATTCATAGGTTCTTAGAGGGGCTATTTGTAAGCTCTCTCTCTGCTGCCCCAACGTGGGTTCTTCCTGGGAGTGGGTGGTGGTGATTGTAAGTTGGCAAGACCTTCGGCCATCATTGTGTGTACAAGACAAGAGGTTATAATACGCCCCCTGAGCAGCGCTTTGTCGAGATTGAAAGCTACAGTGAGTCGCTATCGGAAAGTAACGAGACGGGCCTTGGCTGGCTCATTAGCATGCCAACTTCAGTAGAAGAAAAGACATGAGAAAAAGTTAACACTGGCGTTGCCGCTGGAGACAGCTGCTGAATTTGAAAAGTTTTTTCTAGACTGGTGAGTAAACAGCTGTTACTACTAATACTAATGTTGGCTATGTAGCAAAAGCAAAACTTACAAATAGGTCCTTTGAATCTCCTCAATAGGGGGCATAGGTTCAATCATTTGAAGAATTTCTAACCAACTGAACGTTTTTATGAAAAGAATCTTATCAGACACACAAATTACTATTCAAAGTAGAGTATTTTTTATATATCTTCTTTACAAGACCATACATCTTCAAGCATGTCTGGAGGATCAGGGGATCAGTTTGTTCCAGTCCCAATATTAAGTGTGTTTTTATATTAACTATTCTGTGGACCTATTTGTTCTGTCAACAAACAAAAAAAAGAAAGAAATGAAATTAATATTTTTTAATTTAAATCCACCTATCCTATCCTCATCAGCATATCCTGCCATATCGAAAAATACAGCCTTACATCAAAAGAGTGATCCAAACAGGTTTCATGTGTTTCTGAAACAATCTGATAAAATCTCCCCATAAGAGGGAAAACTGTTCTGATCCACTAATTGTTCAGCATCTTGTCAGCATCTACCAAATGTAAAAGGCCTAACCATGTTAACTATCCCTGTTTCCTCATGATGCCAACTAATGTGACCACAGGTTCATGAAATCTCCAGTTGAAATAATGAAAATTGAAAGCAGTGAGCGTGATGGAGTGTTATGCGCAGCGTCTTGAAGGGTATTGCAATGTTAAGTGATATTAGATGCCAGCTGACTGTTGATGCATTAGATCCAGGTTGATTTGACTGCCATAATTGCACTGCTCATCCAGAGGTGGGGAGTCAGCCTCGGAAGGAAAACAATACGGATGTGTTGAGGGGATGACACACTTGCCTTTGACTGAACACTCTAATCATCCACATACTGAAAGGAAACTATCGCTTCTATCTCAAAGGCAAAAATGTGTGACTGACAAGCGGGTCTGTTGTATCAGATGTTAGTTTTCTGCAAAACTAAACAACAACTGTATTTTGTGTATAATTTACCCCCAGTAGCACACATGATCTCGCAGCACATGGTTTCAAAGTGAGAGTTTCTGAGGAGCAACAATGAGTGTATAATTGCTGTTGTGTGGGTGTTTAATGTTGTGTGTGTGCTCGATGATGAAACTACAATGTCAGTTGTACCTAGAAGGAGTACAAACGCTAAGGAAATATTATGTCATTTTAACAATTCACTGTCAACTCCAAATAATGTGATATTTTGCCAGGTGCAGGAAGATGTTGGGACAACTGACAAACATTAATTTAAGAAAAGACTCACAACAAGCTCTGTAAGCTAATGGATCAGATGTCTGGAGCCACACACTCTCAGGCTCCTTCAGGCTGTACAAGGCTCTCTATATGCAGGGCAACTTTTTCCCTGCTTGTTACACAGATGGCTGCTGCAGCACTCCTGGCTCTGATTGGATGGGTTGTTACCAGACCTCATACGTCACTCAAAGGTTTTCAATCAACCAAGTTTTTTTTTTTTTTTCCTTTTTCCTTTTACCTTCGCATACCTTGAGGCCTTGTTCTCTTTAGAAATGCCATCACACTTTAATATGCTTTGAAAAATCGCACATAGCTACATATCACACATAATCACAACAGCTTATCAGTGCACTGAGGAGGGCATGATGTCTGAGTGCAAAAGCTTTATTGATCTATAGTGTCTTTGTCTTGTTATTCAGAAGGAATCATTTTCATGAGTAACAAGGTCAGAAGGGCTAAAAGCCTGGATGAAAACATTCAGGGATTCAGTTCTGAGCTCTTCAAAATAGCCACTATTGAATTTGAACTGGTGCAAATTATTTGCAATTTTGAGAGTAAGGCATTGCGACAGTGGTGTGTATTCTCTTGCAGTTATTTATCCATAAAAATTCAGCGGCAAAAACTATTTTGTCAACTGGCAATTTAAAATCAAATCCTGATTGCAGTCTTTATATCAGTGACAAAGAGACAGAGCAGAAATCTTGAATTACATTATACAAACTACTAATCTTTTTCATGCCTGAGCACTTTTCCAACTTGCTGTAATACCCAAATATTCAAATATTGGCTTTCATTGCTTTAAATTTTGAGTTATTTCTTGATCCTGCCAACAGAGAGACAGATGAAAGAAATGCTGAATGAGAGTTTGCACTGAATTACAGAGGTTAATGGAACAGAGGCTGACATCAGGACTTCAGCCCTCTCTTAATGTTACTAGTTTTTTACGTGTCATGTTAACCATCTTTATGTGAATCCTACTTACTTTCAAGACTTTCAAAACTTTCTCAACCTCTAGTTTACATGTAAATATAAGCATGTCTTTGAAACATGCTAGCTTAACGAGAACATCACAAAACATCTCACCAGCACAAAAGCTTTCCTACTTTATGCCTCTTTTATACTTCTTAAATTAAAGCCCCACCACTAAGAATATGAAATACAAGTTTTGAGAATGTTCCAAAAACATTAAAAAATAAAAGCAGTAATGATGCAGAATATTAATATTAATATAATTTTGGTTATTTAGTTATAAGTGTATTATAGTGTAGAAAATAATTTTGAGAAGAAACTATCCTCAGCTCTCAGGAGACGCCCCTGCCAACATCCTGATTAAATCCTACTGACATGAAAAGCAACAGGCAGTCTTAAGTATACATACGTTTATTGGAAATTCCCTAAACAAGAGTGCAACACAACCGATGCAGAAAAGCACACTTAGAACAGAGTTACATTCACACACACTCCCTCAGCTGCCTCAGTAGCACGTTGCAGTCTGACAGTAGGACTGTTGAAGCATTAATTCACTGAACCAAACTTGGGATATACAGTAGCTCATTCAAATGTCTGCTGCTGCATGGTGAAAGACTGCTGATTTGCATATAATAATGAATAATGTGGTAACACCAATGATCTGATTACAAGGTGGATTTTTTTTTTTTTTTTTTTTTTATCTAAACATTTGATTTGTTTCCAATGATATGTTCATTCCACATACAACGGTTCAGAGTTCCTGTCACAACAACAGACGCAGGCTCCAACGATCACACTTTGACAAGATACATTAGGCTCCTTTGTTTTTCTTCACGGACAAATTTCACACAGCTGCAGTCCTTTATCGTACATAAAGTATATAAACAGCGAAACACAGCTCAAAGAGTTCTCAAGGCCAGACATGCTTATTCATAGAAAACAGTCTTTTCTCACAAATGGAACTGGCATGCCATGAACAAAGATTCTTAAGTCTTACACTCTTTTTTTTTCTTCAGACATCTATTCATTATAGTTGATAATAATTTCATTATTCTTTGATATTTTTTTAGTTACTTTTATCCCTTCAGTCCTTGGGAAGGTGAAATGATTGAAGAAAAATCACAAGCACTGGTTGCCCTTGAGCATCTGATTTGAAAAAATGGAAATATGTAATATAACTTTTTTTCTCTGTAGAAAATTGAACTTTTATTTCAAAATGACACATCCACTGTCTGAAAAAAGTGACGCCTACTTCTACAAAAGTATCTATAGCACCAAATTAAAACAAATCATGGAATGATTTGAAGGATTCTGGGAAAAAATAAATCTTTAAAAAGCAAAAATACTTTTACAGACATGATTTTCTGAACAACATTTTTTCCAATATATACTGCACCATCTAATAGGAGAAAACTAAATGACAAGGTACAAACATCAGGATGCCAAGTCAGGCGAATGCAGGTCTATAGAACATAATGCATCTGTGTCGCAATCATTTCATCACCAAATCTGCCTCAACATGTCAAAGTCTCACACTCACAGATCTCCAGACCCCTGCTGAAAGACTCTGTAGAACCAGCAAGCAGGTTACAAGTTTCCCTCCAGTCAACTCTCAGAGTCTCTTCAAGTCCCGTCACAGAGTCTGATGTGCAGAGTCGAGCACCTCCCCCCTCTCGTGAAACCTTCGGTCTTTGTAAAGTTTGATTTTGTATTGCATTGTTGTGGGATAGGCCTTTTCAAAACCTGCACGCACACACACAGTTTTAAAAAGCTGCCAATGGGTTGCATTAGCGATAGACATTAGTGAAATTGAATAAATGACTTTTAAACAAATTTTGAACGCAGAAAACCTTTCGTCATCTTTTCATGTGCCATGAGCCAAATTGTGCCCAGAATTAAGCTTTTTACAAAAAACATGTGGTCTTTTGACAGTGAAGACAGACAAATGTAAAAACACCAGACTTACATCCTGTCAAGATAATAAAATTACAAAATAGCCTTCTACATTTGGCTTGGTGCTCACTTCATATAATGCTATTCCGATGGGCTATCTCATGTTTTTCCTTTCTCACTCGTGAGTGCAAATATATAATCATTCCCTTCCTATGTAGTGTGATTGGGTTAGAGGTAAGCTGAGATTGCACCTTCCCATTAATGTCACAGCAATGGCAAAAAAAAAAAAAAAGACATGGTAACCAAGGCAACACAATTATCCATCATTTCCAACATAACTTGTAAGAGGCTACAAATTGCTTTGTTGATGACAGGGAACCAGTAATCTGGCTATGTGTCATCGCTGTTAATAAAGCATAACAGAGTGCATACAACCCAAGCAGAAAAAAGCTACAAATCTTTGGTGTCTGCTTCGTTTCAACGCAGTGTCCCTAAATTAAGGCTGGAAATATTAATAAATAACAGAGCTTTAATGGATGAATAATACATCAAAATCGTTGTCCCGGATTCAGGCCTGTCATCTGCTGAATGCTAGATTGTCTATTTGTCAGGCTGCAGTGGCCTGAAAGCCATTTGCAATGCTTGGGCAGTCCATGGGGCCCCTCATATAGTCCTAATGTCCTGATAAGCAGTGGTGGCTGACCTCCCTTAATGAGGATTAATGCAGGATCAGATTGGAGTTTTGTGCCTGTCTAGGCACACTTCCACCACGCCATTCCCACCTGCTCGTTATTGATTGCACTCATTGAGCTACAATTTGGGTTCATGTCCCCGTGCAACCCCTGGGAACATGTGTTAGATGCAGCACTTGTGAGAAATAAAGTTGGACGGTGACAGAGTGAGGAAAAAGAATGAGGGGGTGGGGGATGGGGGGTTGATATCTAGAATTGCACTGAAAAACTGTACAAGCCCAAGAGAGTGGGGAGAAATGGAATAATGAAAAATGGAGGAAGGTAGAGGAGTTATCATAGTTTAGAGGGGTTGGGGAACACTGTATACTGCCCCCATGACATGGACCAGTGCCTTTCTTTTGTATTGGGGCAATATTTATCATTATGCTGCTATGGACAACCAAAAAGTATTAAAACCAGAAAGGGCATGACTCTTGAGTAGTGCCAAATGTCTTTTAGTATTAAACCAACACATTGGGGCCCCTCTGAAAATGCAGCGTACGTCTGAATTTCCAACTGAAATGCACAGAATGTCACTGAATTTCTGGAACTAGTTTCTATCAAAGTTTGTTTCTGACTGTCACATCTGACATACAATATTAATGATTAATTAATGATTGATTTCATGGATTGATTGATTGATTTCATGGATTGATTGCTGTGACATTTCATGGGATTTCTCAGGTCCTACTAACTTCCTGTCTTCGTCCTTAAACCGCCAAACATTAAATATGCTCCACCATAAAACAAGCTGCCGGCCACATCTCTTATTGAGCAAAAACTACCAGCAGAAACTGGCAATATTTTCATCTTCCTTCACAGCCATTAGTGAGACTTGTTTCCTCAGGTTTTCAACATGTTTTTCACTCTTCCCTCTCAGTGGTGATGTCCCATATATGTAGGTTCCTCTCATACATCACATCTAAATATAGACTTTCACAGCTGCTGAGCAAGAACCAGATATAAAAAAAATGAAACAAAAAAGAATGTAGGTGTCACCAAGACTGGGTGTAACAGTATGGAGATGGGAAGGTGTATTTCTGTCCATTGGAATGTATACGAGACCCCAGTCAGTCACTGGGAACGGGGGGGCGGGCTCGGTGGCTTGGTGAGGGTGTTGGGGGGAGTCTCGATGGTGGCTACTAGTCATACTGGCCCTTCAGTCAAGCCCTCCAGGGGAAGGGTGGTGGCATTGTCAGTGGGTTGCGGGTCGTCCTGGGGATGCGAGGGTGCGTGGGCGGCGGCAGCCAGACTGGCGTAAGGCAGGTGGCAGTCCATGTGCAGGAAGGGTGGGTAGTGCTGGCGGTAGCAGATGTACGCAAACAGCAACCCGATCACTCCTCCAACAAAGGCGTCTGCAAAGTCACACAAACACATATATTTTAAGGTATGTAGCTATATTTAATTTTAGCCTACGTAGAGGCAGAGAAAAAAACACTCGCTCGTAGAATGAACACAATTAATTAGGCATTACTGTATGTGCTATAGTGCTTCAGTGAGCGTTGATCATGCCTGGTTAGTTTGGAGGTTGATGAAAGTAAACTGAAAGGCGAAGTGATGAATCTCTTCTACTGAGCACCCGCCTTTGGGCATGCTGTCTCTGTCACTTTGTCATCTACGCTGAACAGTTTCGTATTATACCTTTCCCCCTTTAAGCTGCAATACATCATATAATATCACACTGCCATGCTGAATATTAAGCCTATATTGCTGGGTATAGATCAAAATGACATGGCCAGCTGGTGGCTGGAACAGCCGAAGGAGAAGCTTCCATAATATCAAAAATGATCTTTTTCCATAGCTTTCCCTTTTATTTTCTCATTCTGGGTGAAAGGAAATATACTTTAACATCATCATCGACTCCTGTCAAGTGGTTTTACTTTGGTGGCCTCATTCAGACAGTGATCGGAAGTCCAGCCTCTCTCTCAGGAGGACAGAGCGCACCTCCGAAGTGCCGAGGGATGGTGAGAAATTTGGTATCAATCAAGAATGGCTCAGCAGCTAGGCTAATGGGGGCTCCCAGCTTGTGTTTACACTCGGTGCAGACTGGGTCCCCTCAAGTTTAATGGACTGCACTATTGCTGATCTCCCAGCAGACTCGGGAGAAGGAGGAGAAAAATTGTGTGTAGAGCTAAGGAATACTAAGAGCAGTCACAAAGTGGTCCAGCTCACCTGAAACTACTGTATGTAAATAAATCCTGGTTGTTAAAAGAGTTGTCTGTTTCCTTGCTGCCCTGCTCACCAGGAACATATGGCTTTCTGAAACTAATTAACACCATATGACAGAGCTGTCATCACGTTACCACGTACTGTCTCCCACACCCCTTCCAACATATGTATTCTCTTCCATCCAAGTCTCCCTCCAGTTCTTTCAGAGAAGATATGAAAAACTGAGGCTTGTAATTATAATTTTCTTCTCAGGCTGCTGAATTAAATGCTCCCTCACTGTCATCTGAGGCAGTTTTCAGGAAATGAAAACCTGTCATTATACTGTGTGTGACAGAAAACAGTCTTATAAGATGCAATTTTCAATCTGATGGGAAAATAGGCATGCTGCTCGTCCTGATTTACTGTACATTCATATGTTTTGAGAGCCTTTGTCAGTTTGTAGGTCATGCTGATTAAGATAAAAATTTGTAACGCTGTTGGAAATAAGCATCACCCAGAGTTTGCTTTATAAATTCTATATATAATATTTATAAAAATGCCTTGAGCAAGGTGTGATTGAAACAGATTTGTGCACAGCAATCCTTCTCAGGCTGACACGAGCAGATTTAACAATATATAAATTGAGAATACACAGCATTTATTTCACATTTTGATTAATGTGTCTTGTGTCTGAGCCGTTAGGCAGACCTTGCCAGTGGTGTTTGTAGTCGCAGGTCCGGGACAGCGCAATCATCATAGCGCTGTAGAGAGGCAGCACCATGGCACAGAGACGCCAGCTACGCCCTCGACCCTGATCCGTGAAACACTGCAGCTTCCCGGCCAGGTAGAAGGAGGTGAAGCCAAGACCAGAGAATGCAACTAGCAGGCAGAGAAGCGGTCAGACAGAGAGGAAGAAGAGAAGCGGGTCAAGACCGAACATGATATTCAGCATTCGGATTATAAGCTCTCATCCTGACGAATCCTCTTGTTCATCAGCAAAGACATGAGCTGCGCACATGTCTCGGGGGACTGTCTTGTAAAACTCAATCACACTGCAGGATGGGGAAGTCTGCAACAGGCGATGGGGAAAATAAATAAGACAAGACAGCATTTCAGCGTTTCAGACAGAAAGTACACAATGATGAAGGCAGATGGGAGATTTGCAGCCTGTCCACTGCCACCCACTCGCAGGTATGCTCACTGAGGGACGAAACTTCAGTCTGTTAGGCAAATATCTCCACACTAATTTCACTGCGTGTGACAGGCGCCTGAGAGCAGGCGAAAGCAAACAGACAGCCACATCTACACACTTACAAAGCACAACCCACACACTGAAGGAGACTTGTTTATGCAATGTACATACTCCAAAGTGGAGTGTGTATGTGGCATCGGTGTATATCCCTGAGCCAATACATGGTACAAAATGAGGTTCTCAGTTGCTGGTTCTTGTGCAAACAAAGATAAGAAAGGGACTATGTCAGTCCTAAATTATACCACGTTTACCACACTAGTGTAGAGTTGATGCATAATATTCAGTTGGTCCAATAACTCTCCTCTGCACAGACCCACCGATGGCCCGACAACCTGAGGCCATGGTGAAAACCGTACACCTGCCTGAGAAAGAAATGTGGCCGAGCTTGCTGGCCATGCCGTGCGGAAGGGAAGTCTGTGTTTGAGTTGATAGCGGTCGGTGTAAGAGAAAACAGCGGTGGTCTGATTGTATGAATTAAAAGTTGTGTGATGGAACCATAAAAGGTGGTGCTGAGTCGGGGTCATTAGTTTACTGCCGCAGCGGGCCAAACAGCACACATTAGCACCCATCAGCTGCCCATTTGTCACTCAACCCAAAAGCCGGCCAAGAATACTAAGGACGGGGGGACACGTGTGTTGCCTGTAGATAGAGAGGAAGGATGGTGAGAAGGAAGAGGCAGAAAGTCCACCTGTCTCAGTGCTTGTCCTGCTGTCAGGGAGAAAGAGTTGATTCCATCAAAAACTCAGCATTTTCCATCAGGCAATTTACACCAATAAATTGGATGTATGGGATAGGCTGATATTAGGTCATCCAGTGTCAAATACCTCTGAAATGATTGATAATAATGTATTTCCCTTGACTGCATTTTTACTGTAAAATTCAGCTATGCATTGAACTCTTCAGCAGGACTGAATCTAGTGTGGGATTTTGGTTGGTTTCCAGAAAAGGCATGTGTGGTGTACTGTACGTATTGTTGTTGTTTCTACCCAGTCAAATATATCCGTGTACAATCCTGAGTCAAGGCGCACAGACACACCGAAAACCTCCGAAGGTGTCCTGCGGTATCTCGCACAGCAGCAGAACCTTTAAGTGCTGTAGGTTTAAGCTTAAGCTGATGATGATGAGGCGCGATAGAGAAAAAGTCCGGGACTGCCACGGTCAGTAGGGCTTGCACTCTGGTGACCATGAATGTCAGTATAAAATTTCATGGCAATCCGTCCAATAGTTGGTGAGATATTTTTCATATTAGGTGGTGAGAGCCACGTCACTAGCTTTGCCGAACACAGTGAACACTAGTCACTCTGTTGAACATGGCCTAGAACAGGCTCTATATGAGGTGAATCAAATGCTCGTATTGCCTACTGCGCAGATCGCTTGGGGTGACCGATAGAGACCTGCCAAACTGTGCGCATTTTTGTGTGGCAGGTACGCACTCTCTACGCTGGTATGATTTGTCACTCTAAAGTACGCAAAATGCTGGTGCCGCCTTGTGAGTTTGACCAAATGTGCAATACTCAAGTCTACGCCAGCGAGCATCTAGCCTGTCCATGAGTTTGACCAATCATAGCACCCGATTCGTTTTCTTTGCCTGCAGCAACACTTTTAATCTTGACTGTGTTTCTCTCCTCACTCCAGCTGGCACGCGCACGCACACACACATACACACACACACGCACACAGAGCAGGGGAAATATTAAATGTTAAAAATGTATTAACACTGTGGTATATAAAAATCTGCATATGGTCATTCTCACCACCCACAAAGTGTACCACATGGGTTTTACAGACAACAACACATTACGGTCATACTTTATAGCTCAGTTCATTGGCCCAGTCCTGTTCGGAGGTCATGAAGAAGCCATCTGAGATCCTCAGCCTCAGCGTCCCTCAGTGCCAATTTCATTTCACTTCTGTGCGAACTCCTCATTTCCGTGTGATTGGAACAGCAGCTCACATCATTCATTTTTACAGCTCTAACCATGCCTAAGATGATTACATTATTCATTTGGAAAGACATGACTAAATTATCCATGATATCCATGACCCAGAATGCTGACTGAACATTTAAACTTAGAAAACTTGCAGCAGTTTTAAACGAGAAGATGACACATTTGCAAGACACCTTTTTGCAGTCTCTGCGATGCTGATCCCTCATCACTTATACATTGACTGCAATTTTGTAACACTGAAAGAAACACACTTACTTATTAATCATGATGTGAAATTTCATCCATACTATTTGACTATAATATACATTGCTCAATGTGTTATGTCTACTCTGTTTCTTCTCTTTTATTTCTATGTGAAAACAGTACACAAAAAAACTCTCAGGATCCAGCAGGGACCCAGTTTACCACTATTCCCCACTGTCATTATTCATTCAGAGATCTCATGGAACACTCAGGACAGGTCAACACACCCTCAGAGGGTGAACAACACATTTCTTCACCCAGTGACCGTTACATTGTGGGCAATTTAAAGTGTTTTTTGGACTGGCTGAAACCGCAGACACTGTAAAGCAAAACTATGATTTAATGTCACTTCAAATACTTACTGCAGCTTCAATTAAATAAAACTAGGTCATTATTAGTTACTTGACAGGTTGGTTTCACACTCTGAAATCAAGCTAACGATCCATTTAATATGTGCAAATGTTTCTGAGTGTGTGGCTTCTACGCCAATGTAGACGGTAATCAAGACAGAAAAATATGATGTAACTGTAAATATTAACTTCTCTGTTGGTATGTCGACCTGTTTCAGAACTGTAACACAGATATCAGGCGATTGGACAGGACTGCATTTGAATGACTAAAGGTATCATAAGGAAAATGGTGCATTGTAGCAGTAAACGTGTATGCTTTACTTCCATACAGCACACAACCAAGATGTTTGCAGACAACATCTTGAGGATTACACTAATAGAAATGCTTTGGTGGTATAAATAATACATGAGCAGGGACAGCCAGTGTGTATTTCCCACACGGATCCAAAGAGACGCACAAACATTGCACATTTCTACGTGTGAAATTAGCATAATTAACTAAGCCAGCATATTTGCAGCGGTGGGGTTATACAGTGAAAATTAGGTATACTCAATAATCACTGAAGGATGCTCCACTAGAGGCAGAAGGAGTCCCAGTAAGGCCAGAGGACAGAGGGGAGACCGACAAAGGGAAAAACATCATGGTAATGAATCCACTTAATGCATTTTAAAAGCCTTGAAAAATAATTCCCCTTAGACTAAACAAAGATGCCTAATGAGAGTGATGAGTGCAGTGCAATTGCTTTTTTCATCTTCAAAACAAGCACAAAGTTTATTCAGAAGCTGTAAGTGAAGAAGAACTGAGTCTGGTTGCACTTTCTTCAGAAGAAAATGGGGGAGGGGTTCTGTAAACTGAATTGAGAAAAAGATTCAGGAAGGTAGCAGCAAAAAAAAAAAAAAAAAAAAAAAAAAAACCTTTCAGAACAAGATGTGATTAATGACACAGTAATTCAATGTACCTGTAGGTACATTATGAGGGCTCATCAAATCTCTCACTGGGTGAGTAGCTATGAAAAAATATCATCTGTCTGACAGTGGAGGCACGTAACTGTATTAACTCCATCTAAAATAGGCTGTCATACTGAGCATTGGAAATGTCACAGCATAACTAGCTTTGAGGGAGCTAGACACAGTAGGCTACTTCTTTATTTGCATTTTGAGGAAACAGTGATTGTTGGGAACCTGCAGAGCATACAGAGTACATTTTGATATTTAATTTTCATCAGATTTCATGTTTGTTTGGTTTTTTATTTTTTTATTTTTATTGTCCGTAATATTTTCATATGATTGGTTGCCGGCTTTCAGGTGATGCATGCGGTGTCTGAAGTGTTCAGCACAGCATGATGAATTGAAATGGGCATAACTTGCACAGTTCATTCTTATACAAAACTAACACACCTACACAGGTCGGGTTTGGTATGAAATCTCTCAACAATTGGACGGACAGTTGGATGGACTGCCATGACTTTTAGTACATTTGTGTCTCCCCAAGGATGAAGTACAGTCACTTTGGTGATCCTCTGAATTATCAACCATTACTAGCAATAGGTCAAAATTTTAATCTGTCCAATACTTTAGTTAATGTAAAAGAAAAAAGCCTCTAAAACTAAGGACATTCCCATCAGCCTCAGTCGTAATGTTAATAGACAAAAGTAAATCGAGTGAAGACAGTAAAACACTGGGCCAGCTAAACAACAACACGTTAGCATTGTCACAATGAGTGTCCTAGCCTGCTATTTGCAGGCATTTAGCTCAAAGCATGGACTGCCTAAGTGCCTAGTGCCAAGTGCCTAAGTACAGCCTCACAGAACTGCTGCTGCGGCTGTTGACTCTTAGGGCTCTATTTTAACGACCCAAAGCGCATGGTCTGGAGCGCATGGTGCAGGTATGTTTAAGCCTTGCTCATATCACTTTGGCATTTGTGGCGAGTTGATTAAATATAGCAACTGACCAGTGAGCCCAGTCCCAGCACACGCACGTAGCAGTTGTGCAACACACAATATGCCACAAAGAATCCTCCAACCTTCCAATGTTCCACTTGACTTACCCTAACATCTGAAGTGCATTTTCAGCTCACTCTGCTTGTGCGTGACAGGCATGGTGTGTTCCCGCCTATGAAGGCACATATTACTCTCTTGACAATGAACCCTTAAAATAAAAGTGAAATACTGCATCATTGACTTCAGACCAGGTTTTTGTTGGTCAATCACTTTCTGCTGCCTCAGAATAGCAAAACAATGCGCCTGACCACACCTTGCTGTAAGACTAACATATCCATGGGTGCTCAAATGGGTGCTAGTGTATTTGCTATTTAAACAACGTCAGCGCTGGATGGGAAAATTACAACTGCGTCAGTCTGAAACTAGCAAAGACACTTGGGTTGGGTTCAACTCCGCTTTGGACTGGGTGTAAGGTCAGGGCTATTAGTCTTGATTTTCTGAAAATTTGAAAAAAAAAACAACAACATTCTAGTCTTTGGTTGCTTCATCGTTATGTTTTTAAAGGAGCACTGGTGAGGAAAGCTACATGCGTGGACATTCACGATCTCAGGGTGGGCCCTGATGTTACGATCCAGCCAGAAGTGAAACCACTGTATATTAGGAGCTGGGGTGGTTTTTGACAAGTGGACCCATGGAGGATCATTTTCATTCTTTCAAACCACAGGGTTTGGCTGTGGATTCAAAGAGTGGAGTTGTGCCCTGGTCAAACCCTCTGCAAAGTGCGGTAATGTTGGTAATATTAGTCACTACATTTCTCCCCTTTATTTCTGATGAAACATCTGTCACTGAACTACCTCTGACCACACACAGACACAAAGTGTCCAACCAATCACTGGCAGTAGTTATGTTTTCCATCTCCTACTCACTTCCCCGCTATCTCTCCCACCTGCTCTGACCTCTGACCCCTGCAGGGACCAATGGGACAGCCCTCTGACCACAAGTAATGCATATGCATATTAACCAACCACTTGGGCACAAAGTCTGTTCACCCATTAACATACAAAAGCCAACAGGAACTCATTATTAGCACTGCATAATTGCAGCACTCCTACACCAGCTGTTCCTCAACCTCTCTGCACACTCCAGTCACGATGAAGTGCACCTGAGTGAGTAAACACATGAGAGTACACTTTACACAAGCGCAATTCTCTCTCTCTAAATACTGAACTAATATGACAGACATTCCAAGCTCTGCGTAATTTAATACAGATAGTTATGTTTAAGTGAAAGACGCAATGTGGAGATTCACAGATGCGATTAGGTCTGTCTCACAGGATTCATTTAGGCATGGGAGGGAATGTATACGATAGAGGTGGCAGATGGTTTTTAAAAGTGCACATTAATTGATCATATCTAATGGCTTAATATGCACAGGGGGAGAGGGTGTAATGAATAAGAATAAGAGGGAGACAATTTACAGCTACTGCCGTAGGGCCTGCTTGCCTTACCGCTGTGAATATTGGTGCAGAGGGTTCAGGGGAGTTTGTATTTATCTGTTTGTTTTTCTCTTTCTGGGAACTGTCTCCTCCAATCTCTGTTACTCTGTTACTTTGCTATGAGGTGAGGAAAAGAAATCTAATCACAGAGAACCCGAGCAGCCTTAAAAACTTTGAAATGCAATAATAGTTTGTGTGCTTTAAAAAATAGCCGTCATCAAACACTGTAGTTGGGTGTGTATTTATATTTTTGTCCTGGCTGATGTTGATGGATTAGTTTGGGTTATCTGTTTACCATGCAGATTATGGAGCATCCTTTGGGAGAGGCAAGTCTGTACATGCAAAAGTGTTTCTTTTGCTTATAGTCCGTCTCCCGGGCCTTACACCAGCCAGAAGTGATGTTTTCATTACGTCCAGATGCCACTTTGAATAAGGCTACATTCACGCTTGTCATCCGTCTGGCCCTATTCCCTGTCAATTGCCACATGCGTCTGGTTAAAAGCTCTGTATCTTATGCGTGGTCCAACAAGCGTTGTCCTGGTGAAAAGGGACACAGACAGGAAATTGGATTTCTCCATCTCTCTAGACACGCTGGCATATGGGTGCTCCTTGTGTCCCCGTTGCACGGTTGCTCCAATCACTTTCTCACTCGCAGCGCAACAACATAAGGCTATTAGAGCTGCCGTGCAGATGAATGTAATCCATACACAGTGCTGCAGTGAATTACAGAGCAATGTCCCTCTCTGCTGTTTCTAATGGGACTCAGCCAGCACTTCAAAGCATTTCACTCTTAAAGCAGGTGTCTGAGAAGCTGTAAGTGTGCAACTTTAATATTACGCTAAGACAAGAACTTGAACTCAAACTGGACTGTGAAATTTCAGCCGACTTTAACATCAATGAAAATTTTGACTGCCTGTGCCATCTCATCCATTATGGTGTTTTGCCATTTTATTGTAACACACAAAGGCCAATTAATCCCATGTTTGATTTGAAGCCTTTTTATAGAGTTATTCAAGGCAGTCACACTCACAGCAGGATGGCAATTAAACGCATTCACAAACCATTGAACAAGCGCTGTGTTTCTTGCACTTACACACACGCCCTCCACCTCTCAAGAACATTGCTTTCTAAACTCACATCAAACATTTCCAGTTTAATTAGAATAAGGAAGTTGAAAATGAACTATGAGTTCAAGATGTTCATAGTGACACTGATTTTCACTTCTTTCAACCTGCGCCAGTTTAATGCTTCAGTTGGATGCAACCACATGCTTATTTACACAATCTTGTTGTACTTCAACATAATTACCTTGTTAAGTGTGAATGTGCATCGAGAGAGGAAATGTTAAAAGAATTTTGAACAAAAGCAAACATTATAAATATCAAGTGTTCCACAACTGGGGCACAGCTCACTGGAGGATATAAAGATATAATTTTCATTTTGCATAATAGATAGCGGGAGGTACGGTGTAACTCCACTGTAAGCATTTTATTGCTGGTGTTCTTGTTGGACTTTTCTGAGGCACGCATTCACTCGAGCAAGAGAGAAAAGACACTTCGAAGCCACACAGTCCTAAGTATGTTTTATGTTCAATTGCAGCAAGGACACTAAGTGATGTTTTTAAAAGATGTATTCTCTCACATGCCTGATGCAGCATATAATGCTGCGGGTTTGTTTCAACACAGCAGACTCTCCATGCATACCGCTTAACATTCATCTGCTGGACAACAGAAAAACATGTGAATTATTTAACACGCTGCTGAAGTGAAAACAGCTTGGAAAGCAATATGGTCGAAAAGATGTCCCATGCTCCACATTGGTCTGCACAGCTGAACACAGCAGGAACTCAGAGGAAGCCGAAACACTCATTCACCCAACCAACGAGATTGAATGTGTTCGACTCAATCGACCGAACCCATAAGCATCTTTACAAGCTGCTTTGGGATGTGTAGATTGAATGATCACTCATTGTCGCTTTGAAATGTGAATTAAACACTTTTGTACACACCCACTCAGCATTTTCTACTGTTGTGAAATGTTGTTCTGGCCATTAAAGATCAACTGAGTAAAGATGTACAGTACTGTGTAGTTTCAGTGAGTCCGAGTGTGAGTTCTGATATCCTCTGGCATTGTGTTTGCAGGTGCTGGCGGTGATCTGCTTGGACTGATGGCTTGATACTCACAGGAGGAATGGCTGCTGGGGAAGCTCTTGCGTCCCTCTGAGACTAGATCTGGATCCCCGGTGCACAGCATCCTCGCATTCAGTTTTCCATCTGGGAAACAGCGCTGGAAATAATCGGGCCTGGGTCTGGAAATCAAAAACAACCCACGGGATGGTTCATGTGTCGTCGGTAGAGAGAATTCCTTCTGCTTGTCAAACAATTCATTGGCCATAAAACTAGTAAGTCAAAGCTGAAATGTGATCTTCAGAGCCCACAGCTTAACACTTAGCATCACTGTCAGAGCCTGTGAAGTGCTTCAGTTTGTTTAGCATACCTGCCAACAATCAACTTGATGGTGTTTGTGAAGACTCCATTAAGAGCGAGAGCCAGGGACACAGCTGGAG
Organism: Seriola dumerili; assembly: GCF_002260705.1. Classification (NCBI taxonomy): domain Eukaryota; kingdom Metazoa; phylum Chordata; class Actinopteri; order Carangiformes; family Carangidae; genus Seriola; species Seriola dumerili. The sequence goes on from NW_019174328.1 coordinate 6,960,921, forward strand.
GTGAAGGAAGATTGACACACACACACACACACAGTCAAAATTACCATCTTACAACACAGAGGTTTATTGTTGAAGCAGATGAAAAGTTGACACAGCACTATCAATATAATTAACATTCATAAAAAACAGTAATGCTGTATTAAAAGAATTCATTTTACTATCAGAGCAATACAGGTTCTAGCAGGTTAGCCACTTTCCTAACACACTGTACAAATAAAACAGCCAATTAGTTTCATGGGAATTTCCCTTGCAGATGGACAGATGGTCGTCAGGATTTATGTGTGAAACAGACTTTCATAATTTGTAAGCAGATGCAGTGGGAGGAAGGTTTTTCACACGGCACAAGTAACACACATACACATACACACACACACACACACACACAGACAGACAGACACACACACACACACACACACACACACACACACACACAAAGACACACATGCAAAACTAGAAATACCGCCACACGATGTAGGTCTCCCCTGACCTGTCCAGGGTTAATTTGCAGGTGAATTTTATAGTAGTTATTGCCACGGTCACCTTTGACCTTTGACCACCAAAATCTAATCAGTTCATCTCTGAATCCAGGTGAATGTTTGTACCAAATTTGAAGTAATGCCATCAAAGTGTTACTGAGATATCATGTTCACAAGAATGAGACAGACAGACAACCTGTAAACATAATGTCACTGGCACAGAGGCATGAAAACAGACAAACGTATATATTAATGCAGGTCTAATGTTTGCCACGTTCACCATCTTAAGTTTTGTGCCTTACTATGCTACCATTTGCTTAATAGCACCAAGCACGAAGTACAGCCGAGGCTCATGGGGACGGGAATGGAGTATTGCAGGTATTAAACCATAACTCAAAGTACTGAACTAATTTGAAATTTTAGTCTGCAGAGCTTAGAGGAAAAGTCAGATGACATGCTATTACAAATCCTGAGGTATGCACATGTATGTATCAAACTAATTTCATGCCAATCAATGCAATAGCTGTTGAGATATTTCTCTCCAAGCCACAAATGCGAACCTCGAAGTGGCAGCTCTGCACACTGTGGGTGTCTGGACAAAGTTTCATAGCAATTCATGCAATGGTTCGTGAGATATTTCATGCTGGACCAAAGTGACAGACGGATCCATAAAGCCATGCTGGTAAAAAAAAAAAAAAAAAAAAAAAAACTAAAAACAGTCACCGATATGAAAGAAAAGCTGTGCACATATATAGTTTAATGCTGTCAAATATTGTTCAGATATCCAATATGGAGGAAAAAGTCAAGAACCAACAGCCTATCTAACTGTGAAGCAATTACTATTAATACTTCAGCTCAACTTTGCTAATAGGAAACAGAACTACAGTTGGTTGACAGGTAGGAATTGCACTGTAACCGTACGCTCATTTAATTAGCTGTGAAGCAAACCACTGGGGCTCATCATTAGCCAAGGCGCCTGCCCTCATAGGTTAATCCCAGAAGTCTGCAGGCCAATTGAATTCACCCCACGTTGCCAGCACTCAAATGTATTTTCTTCCCTGAGTTGCTGAGAGATGAGCAGTGTCAATGTTATTTAACAGCTTGTTAATTTGGGCAAACCCCGTGTAGATCAGATGAAAGCCCAAAATGATACATGCTCCATTTGACCAGTTCAAAAAGGAGGCCGAGCATGTATTGTATAATACGTGCCGAAGCTGCATTCGCTCACACATAGTCTAGACTTGGGAAGTTTACTGATGGTTATTAAAGTATTAATTAATTTTGTGCTGGCCCAAAGCCAAACATCGTTTTGGCAGCCTATTTGTTTGCACTTACACTTGTTTGTAAGACTCCTGGCACCAAATGAGCCAGTTCCTGTCCAGTAAGACTGAGTAGCATAGCTGACCAGACTCATAAAGGAGACATCCTCTGCTCTAAGAGCATATCTGAGATGCTGTACAGTAATGTGGCATACTCTATATATTCCTGCTGCGTGACTCTGTGCTTCCAGTTGAGCCTGGACATCACTTCTGCTACTTTTAAAGGGTACAAGAGGAGTGCGTGTGATTGGCCATTCTTGTTGCTCGCCACAAGTGCACCTGCTGATATGGCAGTCGACTTCCTAATAGTGTATTCAACCTGCATCTGTCTCTTTGCCAAATTGCTCTGTGCTGTGCTACGATTGTCCCCGTGCCACTGGTCAGCAAATTGATCACATTCATATGCACTTGCGCCCCAGAGTTTGAACCAGTGATTGCACTAAGGCACCGCTTCAGGAAATTAGAGACCTATTGAGTAAAGACAGGATTGCTGCCATTACAGTACCAAAGCCTTTCTCCTTCAGCTTCTGAGTGCTTTGGCCAAGTTGTTGCAGACTGGTTGATTTAACAAAATCGCTCAAAGAAAAAGAATGAACAGAGACATCCCAAGTAAACTGCCTCTGTCCAAATCATCTAATGTTTTATATTCATTTACAAAACGGGTGAGAAGCACTGTGCATTCCTGGAGGATTAAAGCTTTGACACATTAGACCAAATATACAGAGACCACAAAAACTCCCATTATTGAAAACTCTCTCCTTTTCTCACTAAATGGAAGATTACTCCCTCCCTCAAACATCAAACAATAAAGCCTTGTGCGGTGAGATCTCACAGTTAGATGATGAATAATGAAATATGAAATTATTCATGCTTTGTAACCAAAATTTAAAACAATCACTGCAGAATCATCTCTGTGTCTTTCTCGGAGGGTAGTCTTTCGGAAAATATAATCAAACTTTCAAAATGGCGTCATTATAGCCTGACTGATAGATAATCACGCAATTAAGCTGCAGGAGTTTGGGGATGATAAAGGGTTATTAGACATTATTAGACAATCCTACAAAGGGAACACTGTGTTCATTTTACTCCAAAGAAAAACAAAGGCGGTGTGAAAGCAGAATGCTGTACCAAACAATAAATGCATTGTAGTAGTAAAATAAGTCCCACTGGAATTACAAGGTAAAAATCTAACTGAAAGCCTTAATTTATATTTGCGCAGTGATATCTGTTTGAAATTTTGAGGACCCTCAGGGACAACTTTGAACTTAATAAATTAGCAGGAATATAGAGACAGCTTCTTTTCTGTGATTTTAGTTTGGTATGAAAAGTAAATAGGTCTGCAGGTAGATAAAAATAAGCTACGTTATAACTGCACACGCAGCCAAATAACTGCTTTCATGATCTCTCCTTCTTATTAGGTTTAGAGATCACATTGGTTCAAAGACATTCAAAACCATGATCCTGTAGAAACTTGTTAGAATAACAGGCTCCCTTTTACTCTTTGTTCTTCGGAGTGATTTTTTGTTTTTTTCCTATGCGGCCATAAAGCCTCGTAGAAGTGCTTCTCCGCAGGCAGCAATGGGCCTGTTATGTTCAACACAGCACTGTAATCTCTACACTGATACACTAAACCACCCTCTCTCTCCATCCGATTCATCTCTGTGTGTCTCTTTAATTGGATTTGTGTTAAACTTTCTTAATGCTCTCAGATGTGCCAAACCCCCCCCGCAGGCCCCTCGACCCAGGGGAAACGGCAAACAGGAAGAAAATCAGCGTGAGAGAAATGCCCAGATGCTGGTTGAGAACTAACCAAATAGCATGAAATTTTAAATGGGTGTAAATACTCATGGCTCCTGTGATTAAGATGAACTTGGTGTGGTATCGTGCTGACTGAAACAGATGTCACACAGTTAGAAGGTTTTCAGCATTAAGCACAATAAAGTTCTTATAAGTGACCAGTTAGTCCGTGCTTTCAGGTTTAAAACTTGGGAAAGGTGAAAGATGGTAAAGAGCAAGAAAATCAGACAAAGAGGCGGCTTCATCAAAGCTACTAAAAAATTCCATCGAATGCAGCATGTGCAGCAACTATGCCTCCATTTTAAGTCCTCTCATATGTAAGACCGTGACTAACGCCAACAAATTCATGACATTTACGAGTAATTGGTTCCACATACCTAAACAAGCCTCTTTGATTTCCGTCTTGTCCGTCCTCTGAATTATCTTCACCACAAATATCACTGCCAGTGGGGTGAGGAATGAAATTGCCTGTGAGGAAATCAAGACAAAGAAATGTACAGTCATTGATGCGACATGAGGGATGAACTGCATTCCATAGGGTCTGATTTGCAGGTTAATCGAAAAAGGACTTTCGCCTCAGGTAATGACACGAACCCATCCTTTATTCAGAGTTAATTTTAACACGGCAAACCGAGCGGCCAAACAAGCTACTTTATTGTTCAGAGGGTTTCCTGTCTGCACAAAGACGAATTTTGCTCGGCACTTGATAAGAGATCTGGGCCTCCTCAGCACCTAGGTAATTATTCATGCCCCAAATTATATTAATTACTTTCTGGCCAAATTCGATATATTTTCTTTCCTTATGGAACAGAGGTAGTAACAACAAAGCTTGGGTTTCACTTCCATTTTTATGACACACATATTGAATTTGCCTTGAGTGCTGTTCATCAGCTCAGCCGCCTGTAAATCTGTGTATCTCTGCCAATTATAAACTAATTTTGCACCTCACGATCCCCTTTGAAGTAGCTGGATTCAAACTTGTAATCACACTTGGATTCACACTCAATAAGTGCACTAACACTTCCTGCCTGAATTTGAAATGAAATAATCCAGAATGTCCTTGTGACACAGGCACCGACATGGGTAGTAAGACATGTTGTATCATGAATAATATCACATTATATGCTTTTAATGTTCATGGGGCACAGTGTGGTCGCACTCACAGGGTAAATTGTGCCATTGTACCACAGGTCGTCAAAAAAAAAACAACAGCAAAACAATCAACATTGAAATGTTTCCTCACAAAACGGATTAAAGCAACAAAGCTGAGACTCAGCAGCTGTTAGCATCAATCACCTTTGCCAAAAATGCACGCTGTGTATCAGTGACCTTTAATTCACAACACTTTCCGTCACTTTATCACTGAGGTTGTGAGGGAAGCCAGTGAGAAAAACACCTCTTTCTCTGTCAGGTTCAGACTTTAACATCTCAGAATTTATGGAGAGTGAAACAGCTCTCTGAATCTAAGTGAATGGCACCTACACCAGGGGTGGCCCGACTTCTGTTTTATGCAGCTGTGGTTGAGGAAATTTCCATTTGCAACTTCTAACAGTGTTTTACTTACAGTTGCTCTTCTTAAACTAAAATGATACAGTGGCAGTCCTGAGGGTATAATACAGTTGTCAAAGATGTGAAGGGTGATATGTAGATGAGGAAAGCAGAGGATTTGAGTTGCCATGGAAGCACTTTGAGGTATTTGAAAACATCTTAAAGTTTTGACAATGTAACGGGTTTTGTCTCATAATATTTCACAGTGTGACACTCATATCTTTTTTTTTTAATTAATAATGATCTTAGCATGACTTTAAATCACATTTATAGATGCTGCGTGCAGTGAACACAACATTTAAAGGCTACATACTGCTACATACATAGTCCTCGGAGGCTCTTTTGATATGTCAGTTGGTATGTGAATTACTATTAGAAAACGTGGGTGGAAAATCTAAGCAGACATCTTTATATGTGTGAATCTCACTGATCTGTACCGTTCACCAAGTGCCTGCTTAGAGGGTGGTCTATACTATCACTGTCAATAATGTATAGTTAAGTACAAATAATTCTCAATCAACTTTCAGTTTTTGTAATACTTATTTGCGTTACATATCTATTTGTACTATTATCTATTTAAACATGAACTTGGGAAGGGAAAGGATTTCCTTGAAGATGATATCTGATTTTCAGGCACAGATTTGAGGGCTGCATTCTAATATCCTGTTTACACATTCCACAATTGCACAGCTTTTGGCTATATTCACCAGAGGAGTTGCACTCAAAGATCACCGGGCCCATCAATAAAACAACAAGCATCGAGAATATTCCTGCCACTCCCATGATGAGAGAATCCGAGGGTGACTCTAAAGGCTGCACGCAGGATGATACAGTATATATCTTAATGAAGGTCAGAGTGAGTCATAATGTGGCTTCATGTAAATCCCCTCCATGGACTATTTTTAATGAACAGATAAATTCTGCTCAACTCCAGGGCCACTGTCAGAGCAATGACATTGAAGAAGCCTGACTGCTGGGTGTCATGCCTCTTACCTAAGAGGCATGTGGGTGGGGGTGGGGGTGAGGGGTCGGGGGGGGGGCTTTCTCTCCCATTCGTTATTTAGAGGCCTGTCATCAGCAAAGATCCATGGACATTGAAGTTACACGCCCCTCACAACAACTCCATATCAAACCAGTGGAAGATCATTCGCTCACTGTTTAATGTGGTGGAAAAAGACTTAATTACATATCAGGATATATCAATATAAGGTACATAATGCAATCCTCATCAGGGCTCAATTTCTGCCCTTGAGCACCAGCACTGAGAACATATTTAGAAGATATACATATTACAGTAGCTTCACATGCAGCACAGTCTACTGAGAGTGCCTGGATTATCAGGTTAATATGGTCATAATTTCTGTTTTAAATTACTCTGTTTAAGTAACTCTTCTTCTTCTGGTGCTGAGACGTGCTGGTAGGTGTATATTTGAACTATGGACAGAGCCAGATGAGCCCCCCCCCCCACCCCCCGCTTCCTTTCTTTATGCAAAATTAAAATAATCTCCTGGCTCTAACATCATATTTATTGCACAGATATGAGGATATTTCCCACAATCTTCAACTGTTTTAGTATCTATTGAATCTACCACCTTTAAAATCTCATTAATCATGGTTAGGGCCTGAATGCAGACCAGCTATTTTGAATTTACTGTGCAGTTTTTAGAACGGTTTTCTTAAACGCTGCTTAAATTGTTTCTCAAGAAATTTCAAGTCATTAGAAAGTGTAGACTTTTGGTAGCAGATGGAAAAAAGTTGGAATAAAGTATTTCAGGTTTTACAGGAGCTGCTTCTATTTTGTCACCCTCGGTGTTGTCATATTTTACCATAATCACTCTTTGAAAATAGGACCAGCTAGTCTGAAAACAATATGTGACTCATAACAAAGAGCTCTGTAATGACCCGTGCTGTATTTTAGGTGTTTTGAGCCCGGTCACTTGCTGGAAACTGCACTGAGAGCAAAACCAGCACAGATGCTCCGATATATGCCGGATAGAAGTGTTTTCACAAGAGATTTTTTTAGGTTATTTGCTCAATGTTTACAGTATGAGCCAGAGGAAAAGTATTTTCAGGCCCTGCTGTATCTTAGAAATTCATCTGCACCACCCACTTCTGTCCAAAAGGAGATGATATTTACATTTGACGAACTAATGAGCGCAGTTCTGTGAGGCCCCTCTCTATCAACATGATTCAGGCCTCACCTCAACAGCAGAAACACGAGGCTTTACAGTATTGATTGTCCCAAATGGAGGATTTCTGCACCACACAGATTAGTGGGAATTGAGCAGAGGATGTGGTTCATGTAGAATGCAATTATGACAAAATATTTAGTAGAAATCAAGTCTGTAATAAGCGGTATTCATAATTACAGCAGGTACTTACGAACATGACCCTCTTGGGAATGTGGTCTGACTCAACTAGAGGATTCTTGTAGAGCCAAAGCTCCTCTGGTTGAATCACTCTCTCAAAGGGCTCCAGGAACTCTGTAAATCTGTGGCAAAAAAAAAAAATACACTGATCAGTTACAAACAGCAGTCTTATCAAATGTCATATGACTTTTCAGTGTGCACGAACTGATTATGCTTAAATTTCGAGGACCTGTTGGTTCTACCATAAGGATAAACACAAGTGAGGCCACGTGAACGGGGCGACTTCACACTGAAGAATTACTGAATGGGATTTTAGCATGCTCCTGCTTCCTCCAGCCCCGCCTGGACACCAAGAGATCTGTCTGATACAGCCTTGTTCTCTGTTCTCTCAACAAAGTCTTTTTGCACTTTAAAACAGTTCAATACAAACGCCTGTTCTGTTGCAAAAATATGCTACGAGATACCTCCTCGGGCCATAGAGAGCTCCAAATATTGAAAACACTGAACTCACAGCAGTGGATTGTTTTAAACGTCCTTTTTTTTTTTTTACTGGGACATTGTCTTCTAGCAACAAAATGCAAAAAATAATAAACAGAAATTCTGATCTTACTCTGTGCCTCACGGTGACTGACTGAAGAAGTGGTCCATGTAAGTTTCAAAATAAATGAAAAGTACAACTGCATGCTCAGGGGCTCAAATTCTGGGATCCCTGAAAAACAATTACATATAGCCCCAAAATAGAAAATATCTCAAATCCTTGGCGTGTTCCAGGGCCTGAGTCTAGCTCTGGTTCCCCTTAATTACCATCTCACCTCCTCCGTGCAGCTCCCCTGCCAACAGCACATTCATTATGAGAACAGACAGACTCAACAAGTTTCTTTTAAAAACTTTCTAGATCAGTGATTTCTAACCAAGGCTACTTGCACCCTAGGGGGTAATTCTGCAGTTACCTAAAAGTGATTGATAAATGGTGAATCAAATAAAAGAGAAAACTAAGAACCCAAATAGATGACAGATGAGGCAGTGGCCTCAAGTTTGTTTCTTGGGTGCAGCAGTTCATTCCCCAGATGAACTGCTTCCATCTAGGTGGAAACAGTGATTGAGTAGAGCGCTACCAAAGAACTACATGCCCTTCAGCAAGGCATTTATCACGTGTGTGCTCCAGCAGAGCTGCTCACAGGCCAGCGGCACAAGTGTGAGGATATCCTGGACGCTGTGCAGCTCCTCAGTGTGAATCTAACTGGGAGAATGTGAAGGAGGCCACTGGCTAAAAGGCACACAAATCTTCTGCAAACCTTTCCTACATGAAAATGGATTCATGTACAACAATTTTCCCCTCTACTTCAAGCTACAGGCAAATCAATTATACGTTTTTAATTCTCTCTGAAAGACCTAGCAGCATGCTACACTCTGTGGAGTCTCTTTTGTTGGTCAGCTGACTATGTCTCATGATGTTTTTGAAAAGGAGCAGCCTAAATCAACTAACTCATTTTACACCCTGCTGAGCATACATTTACACTATGTGGTGCATAATAAATTACACTGTGCTAATGGCACAATACGCTTCATGAATTATACCATTTTCACAGATTGTCCTCTCTTCAGCTCTCATGGTCAGACGTCAGTGACAGGGAATGTTATTTCATCCCCCAGGGAGGAAAAGATGAGAGACAGAGCATAGACAAATAGAGTCAGTCAAGGCGGACCCCCACCTCAACACACACACACACACACACACATTCACACACTTCCCCCACCTCCTCTCTTATGAACACACACACAGAGCTCCCAGGCCATTAAATACTGCAGTGGTCTACCTGTCACTCTCCAAGGCTTATCTTGCATTCAACCCCTAACGTCTTAATGAGTTTGAGGCACACACTCCCCCAAGGTAACTACACAGATCTAATTCATCTTCATAATATTTGCTTTCATGGGTTCACATTAGAATGCACATAGCATACACAAACTCGCTGCAGTGGAGAAATAAACTCTACTAATTCTGTCTGATTTTAAAGCTATAATCATTGAAAGTTTCATAAAACCTAATTTTTGATAGTATTTCGCATTTTTTTTCTGCAGTCATTCAGTGCTTTTGCATTATGTATTTACATATGTAAGTCACAACTTTAATGTTCAACATCAACCCACGTGAGGAAATAATTCATATCTGGTCATATTTTTTGCCTGACATGAAAAATGTGATGCAGCTACAGAAATTCCACTGTGCTGCTGTGTTTTCAGATATTTCCACCATTGTTTGCTGTGGATTATAACTTTCATAAGCTCAAAATTAAAATGCCTTTTGGACTTGTAATAACATTCCTCCATCTTTTGGAGAATTTGTATTAAATCTCTGCCATCAAAGCAATACTGCCCTCAAAGGACTTCCTTTGGCTCAAGATTCAGATTGAGTTCTTTTTAACCTCATCTTCTCCTCTCCAACGATAAACTTTATTAAAAGAAGGACTCCAATATAGTTTAGGCATGCTTTTAGAGCTCCAGGCTTCAAACATCGCACACACAGTTGGAATTAATCAAGGCTTCATCCTTGATTCCACGGATGGAAGTGCCTGGCCTTTGAGGGAATTAATTTTGCTTTATTGTAATTTACAGGCTGAGATGAAAGCAGTAGGAAGTGCATCATGCCACTGTCTGTGTGAGGAAGGAAGGACAATGTGGATCACAGTCACATTAGCAGAGCTAATGTCAGAGCTTTGAGAGGTAATGACATACACAGCATGTACCCCAATTTATCCTGCTGGGAAATAATTGTAATCACATTGATTCAGAGAGAGAGATGAAGCGAGTGGAGTGTGATGGTAAGCTGCGTCATAGAAGAAAAAAAAAAAAAACCCAAAAAACAAAGAATTGGCACATTTAGACAAAATGTTTGGTTCACAGCTAATAGAGTTAGTTTTTATACATGTGTTATCTTATGGCTTTAAGTTACATTCGCTTCTCTTTCCTCTGCTCATTTCCAAGCAGAAGATCTCAACCCTACTGCTCAGTTAATGAGAATGAGAGCAGCAGCTGTAGAGACAATGAGAAGACACAAAGATTAGGACACAGGAAGGAAAAGATGTGTTTTTCTACAAAGGCAGACTGTCATCAGTGCTGCAATGAGACCCAAGGCCCTCTGACAAGATCTGTGGACGGAACAGATGAGCTCTCTACGTGCCCGTAAACACAAGGCAAACAAAAGGTGCTGAACTCAGCACCGCCTGCTGGCTGCCCGGAGAGCACCTCACTCTGTTTTATCAGCTTCCGTTTGCTTTGGGTCAGACACATTATTGTGCAAAGGCATACAGGCTTCTATAAGGGCAAATCCATTTTACATCACCCAACAACCCAGCAGGTCTGTTGGCATCTTTTGAAAAGCTTAAGGGATTTATAGTGGCAGGAGGGCTTCATTTTTCTGGAAGTACTTGTACTACTTGGACTAATTGTAGAGGTCATTTATGCTCAGCGGACACAGGGTGTGCCTCATATAACCACATTCATTTCCATAAAGAGTAAACTCGAACTACTTTATATTCTTGGCTTTAAAGCTTTACATCTGACCTTTTCTGACTCAAGAACTTTTTAGCTTTTTGTCTTCATTAAAGCTCCAAAACTGGGCCAGTTTATCACCACCGACTCCTATCCATCTCCACTAGATACATAATCTGACTAGTACAGCCACAGCCAAGTAAATAAAACTGAACTATTTCTCAAGATCTCCCCACCCTCATATCCCCCTCCTCTGAAACACTTTGGTAATTTAGCACACAACAGCATTAAGAACAATATGGGACAGCTAATTTGAAAGCTCTTGATTTACAGTGCACCGTGGGCAGAATCTGTGGCTGTGGCCTGGGGAATACATAGCGTCTGCTGTGCCACCGTGACATAAAGTAAAAAAAAAAGAAAAAAGAAGTTGAGAAATTCTTCCTAAATGAGTTAAATATGTTGCGAAGCAATTAGGCAGCACAGTGGAATTGCTTTGTTGGATTAACTTCAGGCAAGCTCCCATTTTCACCAAACTAAGTCTGAAAGTAATCTTTTGGCTGAATGTGTTTGTGTGTGTGTGTGTGTGTGTGTGTGTGTGTGTGTGTGTGTGTGCGCGTCTGTCAGTGTACTAATGCATCAGCCTATCACAGACACATCCAAACAGAAGCTCAGTGTTTTCATCAATATTGATCACATTATATCTGTTAGCAGGGGTTGGCCAAGCAGGAGCCAAATGCCCAGAGTCATTATTAAACTACAGCATTATAGTTTTTTTTTTTTTTCAATTGCTAACAAGGATCGGTCAATAGTGACGCAATTTTTTTTCCAAAACTCTTCATACTTTCTGCATTACCAACACCGCACTCAAACCACCAAAACACTTCATACATGTCTCAAAGCAGGCTCGTTAGACCACGACACTGGCAACAATATTCACTCAGAGAGCATAATTTATAACACACTGACCTAAAAAACACTAACAACAGGGAGCATTACATAAATGATGACATTTTATCTTTAAAGTTCAAATGATTTTACAGTCTTTCACTATAGAAAGTAAAGTATAACACCTCTATCTTTATTGACTGTATTAAAGAGTGAATCAGAAACGCAGCCATCGGCTTCAGCATCCTTTATTTTTATCTTTACCTTTGCACATAGTTATTTACTTATTTTTCATTTACTTAATAAAAAGCTTAAACAAAAAAAAGAAAAAACACAGTACCCAAACTACAGGGCTCCCTCCGTCCTGCATTTGGCCACAAATTTTCATTAACATCACATGCGTGGTGTGTGTGGTGGATGCGGACACAACGCCTATGTGGAAATGCTTGTCTCACGCCTTGCAGCTGCGTTGCGTGATCTAGAGATATACTGTCTCGCCAATTTTTTTACATGTCACCAGCAAAAATAGACAGAGAAAAAACCTGTTGATGTCCTATTGACATCATACCAGCAATATTGCATAAAAGTTCCACTATAGTTGTCTCTGTCTAGCCTGAATCTGGATACGATACACACATGAAAAAGGAGGAGACAGTTTAGTTACAATTTAGTGACGCTTTCTGTTAAAAATAAATAAATAATGAAAAAAAAATCCAACATTGGAGTAGCCTGTAAACTCTATGTAGAGAGAGAGCTGAGAGAAGCAGCAACGCAGCAGCCGGTGTGAACACACACACGTGCTTCTCTGCAAGCCAGTTCAGAACGTGTTTCCACCTCCCGCATTCATGGCATGCAGTAAGGACATCTGGTCATGTGCCGAAGGTCATAAACCTTCCACCTCCACGCAGAGAAAAAGCTCTGGAGAAAGGAATAATATTGACATCCTGGGATGTGCAGCAAATGAGTCTGTGACTGCAGCAGAGTGGTGAAATACCACATTATCCAACACACCAACAGGTAGGGGAGTTTGCTGCCCCTCGACTTCTCTCCTGCAGGTCATATAAAAAACAACTGAGCCTCTCTGCACTGTGGGAGCCAGTGAGTGGTTTGTGTAACAACAAACCATCACTGGACAGCACTGCACACACTGTGATGTTATAGCTCGTCTCTGGCCTGGGACATCCATGGTCGCTCTCTGTCCAATCACATTTCGTCCCCTGTGGCATAAATCCAGCTTTATCCACAAAGATGAATGTTATTTCCTGGCTTCCATCTCCATTACTCTCTGAAATACAGTAAATCCACAGTCTTTTCAATTTCCTGCGCATCTAACAATACTCTGCCTCTCCCTCCCGTGGGAAGCAAACACAAAACAATCAATATTTCAAAATGTCAGTACATGTAAAAAAGCAAATGCACTGTCATATGCAGTTCAACTATCATTGAAGGATGCACATCCTGCCTGTTCCTTTTTTTTTTTTTTTTTTTCCTGGAAAATTTGAATTATGTGTGCCACTGTTGAACGTTGCAGATTTGGTTGCATCACATGAACTGGCCTCTCTCGCATGGTTTACAACACGGTCAATAATTGTGGCTCTTATCTCATCAGAGACCATCACTCTCGGTCTTCCTCTCCTTTGTCCTCTCTGCATTCTTCCTCACCCTCCCTCTTTCCTTTCCCCAACAACCTGTCGTCCTTGATCCATGTTTCCAAAAACAATCGTTCCAATGCCATCTCCTTTTGTCTGCCTGGTAATGTGACTAAAAACAGGACACCTGGGTAGGCTTCCAGCTGAAATATGTTTATATATATATATATGTTTCTGTTTTGAATGTGTTTTTAACAGTTTTTAAAAAAAATAGTGCATTAGCATTTGAATACTGTTGTAGGTGGTGGAGCATGGATGAGAATAGAGTTCATACATGTGGAAAATGTGGTTATTGAATGTGTGTGTGAAGGCAATGAAAATAGAATCACAGATGACTTCAGTTTTGATCAATGCATATAGCAATAGAAAAAAAAAACACTAACACTACAGCATTTATCCACAGGTGCAGGAGGCCAGGGAGCAGTGCTTAATCTGCATAGCCCACTTAACAGAAAGAGCATGAGACCTTCACCTCTCGAGTGGAATGGAAAATATCACACAGGTTTTAAATGTCCTCAACACAGAGGCACAAAGCACAGCACAGGGCAAGCTGTGTGTTCGGATGTCTTACAGCTAGTTCAGGGCCTTTGTGAGTCTTGTCCTTTGTGAGTGGAAAGGGTTAAGCTGTTTTGTCACATTTTGCACCAGGGCTCCTCGACGGTATAACTGCTACAGTACTTGCTGCAATCCAGGGACACATTCAAAAGGATGCAGGTTATTGTGTCCACTCACATTTGATTGCATTTCCACTCTCAGGAGGTGCACATTTGGCAATCAGCTGAGCCACTAGGAGCTGTGTGTGTGTGTGTGTGTGTGTGTGTGTGTGTGTGTGTGTGTGTGTGTGTGTGTGTGTGTGTGAAGTGAAGGGACTGAGAGGACAAAAACTGGAGCTGACCATCTGCCAGATCTGGGACAGAATTTGGAATGATTTTCCCCACCAGATCAGAGGTGGGCGATCATCGTCGCCTTTCTCTCAGTCTGATACCAGCCACATGACACCACTACTTATTGCTCACATCATTTAATCATAAAGCAGGGAGCTATTGAAAAGTGACTTGTAGGATTTAAAAGCTATTAAGATCAGAGGTTGTGTTGAGCCCTGAGGGAAATTCCCGTCCTTCTCTGTTCAGTGCATCTTCTGGTTCATTTACTGCTGGTAAATTCCCATTCCTCCTCTTACTAGCCACCAAATCCACGTTGAGCTTGGGCCTCAATATGTAATATCTAAAAATATGTATTGATAGAAATGACAACGAAGAGGACAGATTCAAGAAGAAGTCATAAGTACAATGATATTACAGTCCAATCATTTAAATACCTTGCGACAGAGATTTTCCTATGAAGGCACTGCACTTGCCCAACACATGCAAGCAGGGAAGTGCTGTGCGATACCTCACTCAGTCTTCAGAGAATCGAGGTTACCCTGGTAACCTAACGTTCTCTTTCAAACCTCGCTCAGCATCTCACTACGGGAGACATGGCCTACTAGGCTACACCCCGACCCAGGAAGGTCAACACCGCAAGCCCTCCCCATGGGTTAACACGCAAATTAAGATGAATCAACACTAAAGGACATGGTGCACCAATGAGGGCGCAGTCACATCCAGGCGATAAAACCCTAATAAAAGTGTGTGGGGATCCCCAACTAGCAGCTGCACAGGCGTCACTCACAGAAATGTCCCTGAATAGGACCCACGGGGTGGCCGTTCCCCTAGTGAAATTAGCCCAATGGCCCTGCGGGGGCTGTAGCCCCCTACTTTCTGCCAAAATGATTTCCTCCACTACCCAGTGTGACAGAAACTGGCAGAATAGAGCCTTCTGTCTGTGAGGAGGGGCCCAAGATACAAAGAGCTGGTTACTGCTCCTAAACCCCTTAGTTCTGTTCAAACAGATGTGTAACAGGACACCCTCATCCTCTTCCTCTCCACCATCACGCCTCTACCCAGGTCAAGGAGCTGATTCAATAGAGAGAGGGAATCTGCATGTGTCGTCCAGCACGTGCTTATCCTTGGGCTTTGTCCCTTGAGGTCACGGACACACGCGGGCAGCGCTTGCTGGTTGGCAGGTGGTAATTGCATGATCCGATGTCTGCGAGTGACGCCTGGGCGTGCTTTGCACCCATACACCTGATGCAGAGGGAATGAGGGTCCCTCCCCAAGATGGTGGACCTGCAGGCAGCTGGGCAAGGGTTGGACACGACATCCCTTCCCACCACCAGCGTTCCCCTGAGAGAGAAAAATGGTATCTACAGTATAGCTAGCTACACACCCACGCAGGAACACCACGACGTGTTAGCCTGCCACTGTGTGAGCAGTGATGATTAACACCACCTGAACAAAACAAACTTTTCTTGACAAAAAGATGCAAAGCAGCTTTAATAACTCTACAATCTCAGCCACAGATATCCGCCTTCAGAGTTCAGAGACTCGACGAATGCGTCTGTGAATAGTTAAGTGGAATCAGGACAGCTGTAGAGCTCAAGTGATCTTCAGAAAGCGAGAATGCCTTGCAGGGGCTCCAGGCGGTTACAACGGGGATGAGCTGGATCATGCATCTCAGATCATAGGTCTGACCCCGACAGATATGGTGGTAGTGGAGCTTCCGTGCTTGGTCACACCAGATGCCACTTCTCATAGTAAGATAAAAGAGAACATGAGAGCTTATAGAAAATATGTGAACTTGTATTTTGAAAGTTTCACTCACAGAAAACTGTTCTGAATGTGATATTCTTAAATATTGTGATATTCACAAATATTGTAATATTCAATGTGTCGATTTATATTTACATACACTGTAAGGCGATCTGCCATATAAATAAAAATATTGTTGATGTTAATTCTGCCTACAGGGTTCTGACCTCCACCCTAGATCTGAAATCCACCTAAATGTGGATGACAAAAAAACAAGATGGCGACATACCACCGAAGATTTTTGGGGTTCACCTTTTTGGGGTTCACCGGCGCCCCCCCCCCGGCACAGGCATTGCGCCCAGCAAGCAGAGCTAGCCGCCCGGCGGCCCG